>NC_061095.1:11664660-11727160 GCF_015104395.2 Macrobrachium nipponense | reverse complement strand
TTTCAACATGATTGTTTTCACTATCATAAAAGAAAATTGCACTCTTCTCTTGTGTTTTTCTTGTAATTTTATGTTATTCTATTTTCTGACATCAATAAAAATTTTTACATGACTTGCATGGAATTTGGTATTCGCATCCTTTTCAGAATTGTACCTATCCATTATAAGTAGTAGAACCCATGCAGTAGCCAGTTCCTAGTTGACTCACGTCAGTGACTTGCCATTGACTACGTATTGATTTTTAACGAAAGTCATCAACAAGACGTCCTGAGTTGAACCCGATGAGACTGAGCAGTCTCTCACTTATTCCTACGCGTCATTCCTCTACCAATGATTTCTGGTGCTCCTCCTGAGAATGGTGGCGTCACATTCTTATATTTTCATCTAGCTTTTGCCAAAAGAGGTTCAGGGCCCTAATCCAGGTACTACCAGCTAGGCCAGCTGAACCTAACCTGGTGCTCACTAAAATGCAGGGAAACACATACACATACTATATATACATACAGATATATATATATATATATATATATATTATATATATATATATATATATATATATATATATATATATATATATATGTTTATATATACTTATATAGTTTGTTTATACATTTATAATCTATTGGTCACTTTTACCAGATGTGTATGTAATTCTTGTTAACTACAGTTCCATCCTATTCTCTTCATTTCTTCACATTTTGGAAGCACGTGTCACTACTTGGCCGAGATCTTAACCAAGAAAGAAATGAAGATACTCTGATGCCCGGCTGAGATTCATTCTCAGGTCCGGGGTACAGAACGAGGTGACGAAAATGACCTGACCACTAGTAAGGTATAAGTCTATTACCATCTGAGATGTATACTAGTGTTTTTTTTTTCCATCCCCTCAGTGCAGGTTAGGCAATTGGAATGTGGGAAATATAAAGAGAGTGTATTCAAGAAGATTCCATGGTTAGGTTTTAAGATGTGGCGACCTGCTATTTTCAGGGAAGGTCCCTCCCCCACCCCCCCCCCCCTTACTCTGTTACAGTCTAGGAATATGCACCCTGCCCCCGAGATCGAATCTCTGTCGGGCTTCAGAGTATATTAATTTCTTTGTTGATTTGGATTTATTAGGCTTAGTAGTGACAAGCGTTTCCAAAATGTGAAGAAATCGAGAAATTAAAAAGGTTTTGTGGTATATATATTATATATAGGTGTATGTATATATTATATATATAGCATGTGTTTATTTATAAATTATACACGCTTGGCTTTATATTCCCAGATGATATGCCAGCAATATTCAATATTGAAGTCGCTAAATCTAACATCCTAGGTATAGTGAATTCGATGTTAAACGGTTTTTCTGTCTTAGATACATGTAAGTATGTATGATTTTTTGTCACATTACGACGTTTTTTATATTCACAAACATTAAGCAACAGATGTCGTTTATTGTCCAATTCACTCAACCTATGAAAAGCATAAATGCACCAAAGACGATTTTATGAGTGATAAGCGATTCGTCGTTTTATGTATGTTATTCTGAAGTTGAGCAAGTTTGACATTAAACGACATATGCAGCACAATTTTCTGTATATATAATATATATATTTATATATATATATATATATATATATATATATATATATATATATATATATGATATATATATATATATATATATGTATATATATATATATATATATATATATATATATATATATATATATGCATAATATATATATATTATATATATATATATATATATATATATATATATAGATGTGTGTGTGTGTGTCACTATAGTCCACAGAAGAATAGAGCATAATTGCTCGATTATTTCGCCGTCCACCAGGCCTCTTCAAAAGCTTTATTATTACCAAACAGAATAAGTACCTACAAAAAAAAACATTTTCCTCTCGCGGGAAAAGAAATTGTAAGAACAGTTGTCAAAGTTAAAATTAGGTTGTTTAGATCATATATATATATATATATATATATATATATATATATATATATATATATATATATATATATATATATATATATATATATACACTGAACGATTGTCTGTATATATATAATATATATATATATATATATATATATATATATATATATATATATATATATATAGTGTGTGTGTGTGTGTGTATTCAGTGTTTGAAAAGAATATTCCTATTCGGAGGTTTTTTCATCGCAGATAAATTTTTTTTTTACTTTGCTTTATGTTTTGCAGTGTTTTCTCTGGCCATTTCTAAATTGAAGTGACAAATTTATAAAATCTGAAGCCAAGAAAACGGACTGGGAGTGACTTGTCTTGATTGCTGTTGGAGCGTGATCCGATGTGTTCTAGGAATAACCGCGTAATTAGTTCTCTGAAACATCGATGAACAAGAAGGTTGATAGTTTTTTTATTAGGAATAATTTCCTTTTATCTTATGAAAATTGTAAATCAAAGCCATTGTTTAATTGCTTTTATGCGGCAAAACCTGACTTCTTCATAATTCCCTAGAAAATAGTTTTTATGTTTGGTATAAGAGAGAGATTTTCTATAACCTCGACAGAAGGTTCAGCGGAAAAAGCATTAAGATGATGAAAGGCCTTAGAGGAGTAGTATATATCATTAGTAGGTTTTGTCATAACATTTCTAGGGTATTGTTTCTGTCATTCAATGTTGTTGTAATTGTTGTTGTAGTCACTTACAGGAGACTACTAGAATATAATCCCCGCGGGGGTGGGGGTTCGGGGTTAATGCCATCAGTGCACCTCATGCGGTGCATTGTAGGCATCACTCAAGGTTCTTAGCTGCTATCCTTTTCATTCCTTTTACTGCACCTCCGGTCATATCCCCTTTCCTCCATCTTACTTTCCAGCCTCTCCCAACAATGGTTTCATAGTGCAACTGCGAGGCTTTCCTCCTGTTATACCTTTCAGGCCTCTTGTGCTCTCAATTTTCCTTTCAGCGCTGAATGACCACATAGGTCCCAGCGCGTAGCATCATGCCTAAATCTCATATTCCTATTAAGAAATAATTGCCACTCTCCCAAATAATTTTCTTCAGAATGACATTTATCTGCCACGGAAGACGCCGTTGGAGTACCAGGTTTTGAGGAATCACGATAACTATACTCTTGTTTTTTTTCATCTGTCCATCCGCCTGTGGTGTTTTTGTATGGTAACACTGCGCCCCGGGCTTTAGATAGTTACGCTATTTGTAAGTTTTAGGTAAATAAAAGGATATCTGGGTGTACATTTGCTACTGAAAAGTGTTTTAATAATTTACTGTATGCGAATTACACCGTTAATATTCGAAATAGGATATCATTATAATCGTTGAATGTAAGCTGAATGTAACTATCTAAAGCCCGGGACGCAGTGTTACCATACAAAAACACCACAGGCGGATGGACAGTCGAAAAAAAAAAACAGAGTATAGGAAGCTGGGTTGCCCATTAGCTTCAAATTTCTTGGGCTGAATAAACAGGATCCTGAAGCCTCATGGTATTGTGCATATCTCATCTGCCATGACATCGGTATATCAAGACACCGTCGTTTCATTCCAGTGACTCAGAAAATAAAATAAAATGGAACTAAGAAAGCTTTGATAATAACAATATAGGCATTGATTCCCAAACTTTATACCTTCAAGGAACCACCAAAACAGTTTCTCTACAGGCAATCATATGTATACATATATATCTATATATATATATATCATATATCATATAATATCATATCATATCATATCTACCACTGCTATTCAAGCTGTGTAAATTCAGGTCGGCGTCATCTGCAATACATTTTTATTTATTTCAAGACTTCTTGTGGAACCCCTGATAATGGCATGAGGAACCCTGGTTGGGAATCGTTGAAAATAGGTAATTGTTTTTATTATGACAAGTCTGTTATGCTTGACATTTTGTAGATTTGGGCATCGCTCCACTGTCAGTGTTACACTTGGAAATCAGGATCTGTCTTCTGTTATTCAGTATGATTGTTCGACAAATAGCGTGCTTAGAAGAAAAACTCGTGAAATGAAGTGCCATTCCAAGACTACACGATTATTCATTTTAGATGTATGTTGAATGCAGAGATAGTAAACCGATATTGACTAAAAGACTAAAGCCCCTTCCACACGAAGGGCAAATGCACGGCGGGCAGACACTGTCACCAATTTTGTGAGTGGATGGCGATCACGAGTATCGTGGTCCAAAAGTCATAGGTTCGCCTGCCTGTGACTACTGCCTCCCCTGGACTGTTTGATCTGGTAACACTGTTGAAAAGCGAAAGAATTACGGGCAAATCAGTGTCCGTCGTGTCTTTGCCCTTCCTGTGGAAGGGGTTTAAAGATTTAAAGCTTTTTCATGTTGTAAATCCCGCAGTTGGTCGTAGGACCCCGAAGGTCGCAGTCCCGTAGATTTTAGTGAGTAATTCGTTTGGGTTTTATTGTACTGTTCCCAGTTCTACTTTGAGATCCTTGTACTTTATTTTCTGTTATGTTTCTCTCTCGCTCTCCATCGACTCCAAACTCCTTTTCATTCGTTTGAGCGCTGAATGGCCGGAAGTGCCCCAGTGCGCGGGTTGACAGCTTACATTTCTTGAAAATAAGAAAAAAAAAAATTCGTTCCCAGGAATACTGGTAAACTCCTGATTTTCATGATTTTTTTTTTTTTTTTTTTTTTTTTTTTTTTTTTTTTTTTTTTTGGTAGTGGTTCAAAAATTAATCCTTTAGGTTTGTTGATGGTCCGAATAAAGATCTGGTTACAAGAAGCTTGATCTTATGGAGGTATAAATAGATATTAAAAGGAAAGCGATTACATTGAGAGTTACTGACACTGAATTTAGGTGTGTTAACTGTGAAAAAAGTATGAAATAAGTATGACATACAGAGGGATTTTAACATCTCATGAACTCGTCTTAAAAGGTTTTAGTTTGTTACACTAAAACGTCTAGTTTTACCTAATAGGCTTTTAATCGAGAAACGTTTAAGTGACTGTGAATCTCTCTCTCTCTCTCTCTCTCTCTCTCTCTCTCCTCTCTCTCTCTCTCTCTCTCGCTATGTATCTATGGTTTTCAATGAAGGGTCATACTTTCGAGCTCCCTGACTGCGAGGAACGTGCAGCATCTGCTCGATTCCTTAATAATCCATTGAGGCTCTTTTCGTGCAATCTGTGAATGATATGTCAGTTTGTTAGTTGACTGTTGTGAGATGCAGCTGAGGAGAGAGATAAATAAGAATATCGTGGCTGCAAAACGGAATTCTGTAAAAATGGCTGCCAGTAATACAAAACGTGAGAGGATTGGAAAGAATGGAAAAGCTAACATGAAATATTACTTTACGGCAATCTACTGTAAGGCGTCATTTATTCGGTTAACAATTAACAACGGCTACTTAAAAAATACTAACAATAGCTTACAAATTATTTATAACGATGGACGCACGTGGTAAAGAATAATAGATGAGAATATGTTATAATTTAAAGGTCCGTATAAGGTGAAATTCCTTGTCCCGTCGCGCGTGGAGGAGGGTCCAGTGCCTCGACGAGGTTATCATCTCCTCCCTGGGGTAAAAACCCTTCATAAGATGTGCAGTATATAGTCTCCGTCTCATTGCAAGATATTAGTGGCAATCGGAAATGTCACGGGCGGAGGCCCATTTATATATGTAGCTTCTGCCCCGACGAGGTTGATACGGATTTGGAAATCCTAATTAGAACTCGGCCTCACGCTCATTAAGGTATGATTTGAATTCATCTGGCTTATGGAACCAATTAATTGTGGAAACTATTTGCCCCATTAAGAGCCGCATGACTCTGACGCGATATTAAACCCACTGGAAGGATTACATTCTGAAGGCATGACAGCCCACATAATTATAGCGTGCAAATTCAATACGTACTCAGAGTGCATCTTGAAAAGCTAAATTACCCTCTGGGTAATTTGTTTAATTATACCCTTAATTTATGTAATATTCTTAATTAGAAAAAAAGTCTTTATCTGAGTCTCCTCTCTCTCTCTCTCTCTCTCTCTCTCTCTCTCTCTCTCTCTCTCTCTCTCTCTCTCTCTCTCGCTAACATTCTCAACGGGATGGATTAGATTCTGACGATAAAGGCTAGTGATTTAGCAGTGCTTATGATGGAATTGTTCAAAATTATAATCATAAGCACAGCGTGATATCGCATAAATTTGTTTGCTTTGAACGTTGATCCTTTAACATAGAAATGGAATTATTTAGTCTCTCTCTCTCTCTCTCTCTCTCTCTCTCTCTCTCTCTCTCTCTCTCTCTCTCTCTCTCTCGTGGGGTGTCAGAATGACTCTCTCTCTCTCTCTGCTCTCTCTCTGATGCTTCTCTCTCTCTCTCTCTCTCTCGTCTCTCTCTCTCTCTCTCTCTCCTATTTTGTGGGTGTAGAAATGAATTATTAAATTCTCTCCTCTCTCTCTCTTCTCTCTCTCCTTCTCTCTTCCTTCCTCTCTCTCTCTCTCTCTCTCTCTCTCTCCTTCCTGCGGGTGTTAATAAATTAGCTCTAGGTATAGTATTTGTCGAGACCATGATTAATTACAAATCATGAAAATGTTTTTAGTAGAATTTTTAAACTGAGGCTGTTTTAAGTTTAAAATTTGCGTTTCATTTCATTATTTACGTTTAGACTTATGTGGAAAAGATTCAGTGTGTATGCACACGTTTATTCTATAGTAGATTCACATCAACCGTGCATCTGATGTCTAAGCCAGTCCCTTACGATGCTCCTGATTGGCTGTTGATAAGCCAGTCACAGGGCTGGAAACTCTCAGTCTCTCGAGAGAGTTCACATGGGTAGGATCTATGTCCCACCTCTCCTGAAAGACGTATCCCACAGGGGATGTGAATTCTCGAAAGAAACTGAGAGTTTCCAGCCCTGTGATTGGCTTATCAACAGCCAATTAGGAGCGTCGTAAGGGACTGGCCTAGACATCAAATGCACGGTTGATGTGAATCTACTATAGTAATAAAATGCTTATATAGAACTCAGACATGCTGACAGAAACGATTCACCACTGTAGAGTCGTAGTCATCTTGATCATAGAGTTCTTTTGTAGAAATCGAGCACGGTAAACAGGAGTGGTTTACCGTATAGACTTAAAAGGTTTTCTTCATGTTGAAATGCTTGTCTACGGTTTTAAAAGATTGTATACCGGAATGCATCACTGCAGTGTAGAGACACGATCTTCTTAATGCTTTGTTGTACCAACACTAGAGGTCTCGCTCCTTCTTGCAGCCTGAAAATAAGAAGAGTAATATCTGAAGCTGTTTTTCGCTCGGGTTTATATACTCTCATGAACGCCCCAAGGATGACCTGGGCTTTAGCCAGGGGTGACGGATGCTGCGGCATCATCAATCCATTAGCTTCCTTAAGTACAAAGAGTTAATTCATCGTTGTGATGCTGCTTCTTCTTCTCCTGCTCATTCAGCCTGCTTGCTGTTTTTGTCTCTTTCTGCTTCTGCTGAGCCTGAGAATATACTGCTGGAGAGTTACTTGGCCATTTTTGATTACCGGTTGGTGTCATGATCTGTTAATGTCGTGTACCTGTATGCTACCTGTATTTATTCGTCAAGCTATGTTTTTTTTATTTATTTTATTGTATTCAGAAATTTCGTGTCAATAGGCTCCTCTCTCTCTCTCTCTCTCTCTCTCTCTCTCTCTCTCTCTCTCTCTCTCTCTCTCTCTCTCTCTGGTGCAGCTGGGAGCACTTTCGGCTCATAACCGAGGAACTCTGGTTCGATCAAATAGGATTACAGTATGAGCGTACTTGGATAAACATTTAGAATACCTCTCTTGCCCTAGTCAGTGAATGACGATACATAGTCGACTGGTGTGGGTTGCGGTTGTTGATGGTTAGAGAGAGGAGAGAGAGAGGTTAAAGATAGTAGTGATTAGTGCTTGTCAAAGCGTTCACCATCAGATCATAATTAAAAACGGGAGAGACTGGTCTAGGTCATGCTCACCTTGACCGGGTTAAGTCAGTCATATCTCTCTCTCTCTCTCTCTCTCTCTCTCTCTCTCTCTCTCTCACTTTTAATGGTGACCTTAACTAGTACGTTAAAGGTTAGAAAATTATATTATGGTAATATCTGAGTTACTAGCTATTTGTATCTACATTAGTACAAAACTGTAGAATATGGACCCAACCTAGCGTATGTTAAGATTCTTAACTTTCCAGTTGTACACAGTGCTGGTGATTCTTCTGCAAGTTCTATATGAAAGTCAACTAGACTAGTAATGAAATAAGATTAGTTTCAGTTACGCGGAAACCAAAGATCGCGGATCTTAAAAAAGCATTTGAATTATTCTAGACTTTGCTAAAAATATTGCCATTCCTATGCGATTATCAATATATATATATATATATATATATATATATATATATATGTATATAATATATATATATATATATATATATATATATATGTATATATATAATGTTGAACTTTAAATAGGCAAAGTTATTTCCAGAGCCCGAATATTATTATATATATATATATATATATATATATATATATATATATATATATATATATATATATATATATATATATAAACAAACCACCAACTATGACTTTTGTTGAATATGCTCGTCTCAAGGAGGAGCAATTTGACGATTGGCTTAAGAGTCGTCAGGTTGTCTCTTTCTCCTCCTTGAGAGACCTGATGTTACTTGAAGAGTTCAAGAAGGTTTGTGGTAGGGAATTAAAATGCATTTGGAGGAGGTGAAGGTAGTGAATCTTGCCAAAGCGGCCCAGGTTTCCGATGAATTTGTACTAACCCATAGGGCTGGATCAGGCAATTTCGGGTTGTCCAATTCCACCTCTCAGTCCTCTAGGACCAAATAATTTTAATAGAAAGGTTAGTAATGGTGAGGTATATAAGAGAGAGGGTAATGTACCTGGGAAAGTCTCTAGTGGAGCGCTAACTAGAGTCTTTTCCAATAGTGATCAGACAGTGTCGGCCAAAGTTAACCCTCTCCGTGGTAATTGTTATTGGTGCAATAAACCAGGGCACAGGCAGGCACAATGTAATGCCAGGAGGAGATATTTACTTAGGAATAGAAATGACAATAATAGGGCTCCTGTATCTTTGATTGGTAAGGTGAATGAGGTTCAACCCAACAATAATCCAGTAAGTGACAAAAAAGTCTCTGAGCGGGGGGCTAACTACCCTGTTGATTGCTCAATCCCAATTTGTGACTTTTCAATAAGTATGTGTGGGGAAGGTAATAAAGAGCCCCCTTCAGGTTATCTGGATGTGAAATTTTTGCGGGATACTGGGTCTGCTAGGTCCCTGGTATTATCAGACTCGATAAAGAATTTGGTTCCCTTTTCAGATGAATATGTAGTCCGGTTGGGTTTTTGGACACCTTGGTATCTGCCCCTTTAATACAGGTGGAAGTAGCTTTCCCGGGCTACCATAAATTTGTTGAAATTAGCCGTGGTAGAGAGTCTGCCGGTGGCCTAGGATTGACGGTATCCTAGGTAACGATCTAGTAATAATGAGAAGGGTCAAGAAGTTTTCCCAATAGTTTTCGATCACTGCTTGCCCAGTGGCAGTTACTACTCGGGCTGCTGCAAAAATTGCAGCTGCTGCTGATGATGAATCTGATTTTAATCTTAGTAGTTTAGATGTAGATGTAGAAAGGCCCGGGCTAGTAGATAGTAGCAGTAGTATTGGAATTTTCAAAGTTTTGAAACCTCATTGTGACAGAATAACTTTCATCCAGGCCCAGAAGGATGAATTTTAATTTTGAGTTGGGTGATACTGGCGACCTAACAAAGCCCAGGTTTTGTGTTATTAAGGGGCTTTTGTATAGAGTTAGTAGGCCTGCAACCCATCAATTAAATACGACCTCCCGATTGAGCAGATTGTGGTGCCCTCTAAATTTTAGAGATGCAGTGTTGAGCTTGGCTCATGAAGACTCTTTCGCTGGTCACTTTGGTATAGGTAAAACTTTTCATAATTGATTAAAATATTTTGGTGCCAGGAATAAAGTCTTCGGTTAAAAAGTTTGTGAGGGCATGTGAAATTTGTCAAGTAATGGGTAAGCCCAACCAACCTGTTCCTAGGAGCTCCCTTACATCCTATTCCTGCTATTGGGGAACCTTTTCAGAGTTAGTGATAGATAGTGGGGCCTTTGCCAAGAACAAAGTCTGGGTTTACCTATTTGTTAACAGTGATGGACCGAGCTTCTCGATATCCAGAGGCTTTTCCTATGCGTAAGGTAACTTCCAAACAAAGCCGTATTTGACAAGCTGGTGGAATTCTTTTCTAGATTTGGGCTTCCTTGTAAAATTCAATCCGACTGTGGAACGAATTTTACAAGTAAGGTATTTAAAGGTAAGTGTGCTGAACTGGCCATTCAGCACATTACTAGTGTGCCTTATCATCCAGAGAGCCAGGGTGTGGTAGAAAGGTTCCACCAGACTCTTAAGTCAATATTAAAGAAATATTGTTTTGAGCAGGGAGAGGATTGGGATAAGGGGCTTCCCTTTTGCTCTATTTGCCATCCGAACAATCATCCCAACTCTTCCCACGGGCGTCGCTCCGTTTGACTTGGTTTTTGGACACAAGATCCGGGGCGGGGTCCTTTGAAATTTTCCATGAATTATTGGAAACCGGTCAAAAGGGGGAGAAGAGTGTGGGAGAGGTGGTGGATGAATTAAAACAAAATTTATCCGTAGCTTGGAAGTTTGCCCAAGAGAGTTTGTCCTCTTCACAATGTAAAATGAAATTGAAATTTGATAGAAAGAGTAAGGTACGTTCCTTTGAACCAGGAGAATTGGTATTAGTCTTGAGTACAGACTCCGATAACTTCCTTGAGCCTAGGTTTAAGGGGCCCTGGAAGGTCTTAAGAAAGTTATCGGATGTCAATTATGAAATTGAAGCTCCTGGTACTCAGAGGAAGTGCCGTATTTTTCATATAAATCGGTTGAAATCATATGTAACTAGTAGACCCGACCCCTTGTCTATAGTCTATGAACCGGTTACTAGTGTTGTAGAATATGTTAGTGACATTGAAAGATGAACTTATTGGATCAGGTGTCCTCAGATGCTCTTGGTAAAAACCTTCAGAATTTTGGAATTTTAAGAACTGTGTTTAGAGCATCTGGAGGCATCTCAGAGAGATGAAAATAATGAAATTAATAATATCCTTTCCCGACTTATTTCAGGACTCTCCGGGGCGGACGAGCTTACTCCAGCATGATGTTGATGTGGGCAGTGCTTTGCCAGTTAAGCAGAGTCCATATCGATTGAACCCTGAAAAACGTGCAATAGTCGAAGAGGAAATTAAATACATGCTGGAGCATGATCTCGTCCAACCTTCGGCTCAGTCCTTGGAGTTCCCCTATAGTCCTATGAAAAAACCTGACGGTAAGTTCCGGATGTGTGTGGATTATAGGAGGGTAAATGCCAGTACAAAAGATGACTCTTTTCCACTTCCTTCGTATTGAGGATTGTCTCGATCAGATAGGACCTTCAAAATTTATTACTAAATTAGATTTATTAAAAGGGTTATTGGCAGGTTCCCCTAATGATCGAGCTCGTGAAATATCTGCTTTTGTAACACCATTTGGACTTTATGAGTGTAAAGTTATGCCTTTCGGGTTGAAAAATGCTGCCTGTACCTTCCAGCGTTTAATGAACAGGGTTATTTGTGGGCTGGATGGTACTGAGATTTATATTGATGACCTTGTGGTTCATAGCAATGATGGTGAACCCATGTGGTTAGGTTAAGGAAGGTGTTTGAGGCATTGCGAGCTGCAGGCCTAGTGGTGAATCTCGGGAAATGTGAATTTGTGGCAAAGGCTAAGGTTTTGTTTATTTAGGTCATGAGATTGGCTTGGGTCAAGTAGCCCCGAAAACAAGCTAATCTTGAAGCCATTATTGCTTTGAAGAGACCGTGTAATGTTAGAGAAGTGCGTAGAGTATTGGGTATGATGGGTTACTACCGTAGGTTTTGTTCGCAACTTCTCTGACATTGCACAGCCTCTTACTGGTTTACTGAAGAAAGGACAAAGGTTTGCCTGGTCTTCTGAATGTGAAGAATCCTTTCTGAGGTTGAAAATGTTGTGGTGTCCAATCCTATATTGATTTCGCCCTAATTTTCAGAAGCCTTTTATTATTGCTGTAGATGCCAGTGATGTTGGGATGGGCGGAGTTCTTTTTCAACGTGGTGAGGATGATATTGTACGCCCAGTCTCTTACTACAGTCGTAAGTTGCTGGCGGCGGAAAGAAAGTATTCCACCATTGAAAAGGAAGCCCTCGCCTTGGTTCGGACACTTGACCATTTTAAGCCTTATGTCACAAAACTTTTCATTCCCTGTGGAGATCTGGACTGATCATAACCCCTTGATATTCATAGAGCGGATGAAGGGCTCCAATCAAAGAATCTTGCGTTGGGCCCTACAGTTGCAGGAGTTTAACCTAATTATTAAACATATTAAGGGAGCAGATAACTGCATTCCGGACACCCTTTCCCGGATGTAGGAGCCAGCCCCTCCTCTCTGTTGCCCTGGCCTCTGAAATTTTCCTCAAGTTTGTGTATATATATGTTTTACTAATTGTTAATTTGATCTGTCCCATTTTCTTTTGGACTATGATTGGTTGTTTCCAGGTATGAAACAGAATTTGACTCTTAATTTGTTATACCTTCTTTTTCAGGTGTGAGGTATAATTTAACTTTAATATATAGGTCCTGAGTTTGAATTGTTTTGTTGATTCAGTTGACTAAGTGTATTTACCTTATGGGTTAATTCAAGTTTGTTGGTTTTCTCTTGGTAAAAAAAAAAAAATTCTATTCAATGAATAAATTTTTTTTTGTTTAGGAGGAGGAAGGTGTCATGTAAGTGTAAATAATTGTTTTTATTTTCAGATCAACCTTGGACGAGTGTAATATTTTCTTTATTTTTATGTTTAAGTATTAAGGTACATAGTTCGTTGTGCATTACTTTTGAATATTGTGATAGCGATGCTGTTGCTTCTTCTTTCTAGTAGATAGGTTATCAAACCACCCTATTAACGCTTTTGTTATTGTTTACTTTCATTGGAGAGTGAGTGACCGGTGCGAGTGTTGCGCTGGAAAAGTATGTCGCCTTCCCAGAACAGTTCGGGCCGTATCGTCATCCCAGAAGGACTAGTGCAGCAGCCACCTTGGAATATTTTTTGTTGGAGGATTTACTTCATAATATTCCTCGTTTTGACCCGCAGGTGTATGAACGAGCCACCTGCGGCGGATTTACTGATCACGGCTTATATCTCTGCCTCGCAAGGACTTGTGTCACTTGCGACCTGCCCCCCTTGCTTTTTCCCTTCCCCCGTCGGAGGAGTCCCCGGGTAGACAGGGCTGGCGCTGGATCCCAGCTCTGTAGGAGAGGCTTCTGCCGTGCCCCGGTGTACTGAGGGTCTTGGTGTTGCTCTGCACGTCTGGGCTGTCGAGGCTCGTGAGGAGTTACGTAGGGAGGCTAACGCTAGGTAAGGTGTCGACCTTTGTATTTTCCTTCGGGAAACGTCTGCTGCTTATCGGTCGGACCTAGTGTTCAGTAGCTCCCTTAATGTAGCAGACTGGTGGTCCCCCAGCGACTCCGTGGACACCTCCTCCAAAGGAATGAGTAAATTGGTTATTCCTTAACATAAGCGTATAGGATCTATATATATCCTTACTCATATTGATATATTGTTATAATTTTTGATGGTATTAACCTTGTTATGATTGATTTGTGGTTGTGCGTAAATTTAGATTTATTAATTAGGTAGGTAATTTTAAGGTTTTCACTTTTATTGAACTCTTATTACTTCTTTCTAGCTTTCTTTAGTTTTAGGCTAGTGTATTCATTTTGGGCCCGCTCTATTAGAGCTGTTTATTTGCTAATTACAGTGTTTTCTATTTATATTACTGGTTTAGGGTTTAGCTTTTTAGTTTTAGGGAAACCTTGTGTTGAAGACATGTTAATCTGTCTTCTGGGCATATAATTGCCATATAGCTCTCTGGATACTGGGTTCATTTGTACTTGCACAAGGTTGATTTAGTATTAAGTTTTGTTTTATAATAAATATTGTTAGTTTTCTTGGTGTTTGTTTACCACATTCCCATTCATTGTGTTGCATTACTACTGCCTACGATCCCTAAATAACATCTTAAAAAGATTCTGCAGAACGGCCTCCTAGGGGTCGTAACATATATACATACATACATACATACATACATACATACATACATACATATATTGGCGGAAGCTCCTTGGGACGCGTGTTTAGTACCTACTAGCCCCTCGGGGATCAAAGTATTATATACACCCATTTCTATATAGTGTGGTCGACAAATTTTATTGATAAACGATATCTTCGTGCGGACGTCTAATTTACACTTGCCATACGATGTTTAGTACTAGTATAGCACCTCTGAAAAAAGTGACGCGTAGATAACAAATCAAAGTAGCACCGAGTAGTACTTCATATCACACGGTATCCAGCCAAGTCATTCAAGGAGCTGCAATTTTGAAGCAAATGAAAGAACCAAAAAGGAAAGATTTTCATCGTTGACTGTCTACAATGCTACCTTCATCATATACAAATATTCATGTTTCTTTAAGACTTTTCCTGAAACATAATTCGTCGAATGTTTTATTTTCACGGAGATTTGCCATAGTATTTTGAGAGGATGAGTGGCCATCATGCTACAAGCTTCTCTGGAATTTAGATAAAATACGAAAAGACGTGAATTATTTTATTGAACGTTTATATTAAACCCGGGTAGTTTTTTATGAAGGTTTTTCGACTGCTTCGTGCAGTTATATTTCACATATAAGTTGAAAAGGCCCCTAGAGCATTTGTAATTATCTTTCAGTTCATTATTTGAAACTCCATTAACCACTAATAAATCATCAAATATTTATTTTTTTTTAACATTAGGTACGTTATCAGTTTAAGAAACCACACACTTAACTGCGATGTTCCAATGTAATTCTACACTAAGGAGAATGTCGATTACTTCTATTAGTAATTACAGGTGTTTCACCTATTAAAAAAATTGCGATGCTAAATTTCTTTCTTCACTTGTTCCCTGTTCCCTTAGGAACTTTATGGTCTTACAGAATTCCGTTTTGTTTGTAATATTTAGATGCAGAGTGGCGATTTTTACCTTTTCTTTTTAAGAATTTTTCCTTTTGTCCCCTTTATTATTATTATGAGGAAATGCTGAATTTATATATTAATGAAACAATTACTATTTAGTTTTTTCTTTTTATTTGAAGTTATACCAGGCTTTCACTTAGTTAAAAAAAAAAAAAAAAGAGTAAAAGGTCAGATCGCGCTAAGTTTTTGTGCCTCTATAAAACCCTCAGAGAAAAGTTCAGTCTGTTTAGCACAAAGAAAAGAAGGGTTTTATCTCATCTGTTTGTAAAAGATCTAAGTTTCGACATTGTAATAAAAATGCTCTTAAAATAGGGAACTAATGTTATTCTGTATTTACTTGGTTGTCGAGGTTAGGTTGCATTTAGTTAGCCTTTTGCCAGGTATGAAGGGGATCAGTAGGCCTGGTATGGACCACATAGGTCGCATGTTTGATCTAAATTATGATAGATGAATTTGTTAGTTAGCATAAATGGTAGCGAAGCACGCTCAAATTCACTATGGCCACTTATATCTCACTGCGATCTGTTGCTGTTCAAAAAGAAAAAATTCTCGGCCATTCCACTGCGATGTGTATTTCTGGTGATAGAAGTTCACTCTCGACGTCGTTCGGAAGTCACTTAAAGCCGTTGGTCCCTTTGCTGAATAACCACTGGTTCCATGCAACGCAAAAACACCGTACAAACAAACAAAAAGAAAAGTTTTAAGTTCCTTTCCAGATTTTTAGTCTTCAATGTTTTTGCTGGGAAGTAGGATAATTGGTCATATTTTCAGTTTGATTATTTGTTGTCGGTTCAGTGACGACTCTTAAACATTTTTTTTTGTTTGAATATGAATGGGAAGAAGGGTAATTAGATCAAGGATAAAACTTTATCCGTAACCAAAGCGTTTCCAATTGCTGTTGGCTTAGTTGTGCGTTCTCGTAGTATTCTCTATTATATATATATATATATATATATATATATATATAATTATATATAATATATATATTATATATATATCTATATATAGTATATATATATATATATATATATATATATATATATATATATATATATATATATATATATATATATATGTTATATATATATATTATATATATATATATGTATATATGTATATATAATAAATAATTATATATTATAAATATAAATATATATTAAACTATATATATAATATTAACTATTAATAATAAATATTATTAGTATATTATATATATAATTATATAATAGCGTTTTTGTATGAACTTGTTTATTCCCTGCTTGATTCGAGCACAAAAGGTACAACTGGGCTGTTTTTGAGATATGGAAATTACTTAGTATATCTACTAAAAGGCATCTGTACTGTACTAGTAATAAAATGCAAAGGGACTGCAAACCTTTAATAGCTAGATAAGATTTATGCCATTTACATCGCCTCTCTCTCTCTCTCTCTCTCTCTCTCTCTCTCTCTCTCTCTCTCTCTCTCCTCCTCTCTCTCTCGTCTCTCTCTCTCCTCTCTCTCTCTCTCTCTCTCTCTCTCTTTGACTTTTTTTGTCTTTCAAAGTAGAGAACAAAACCTTTTTTCTATGATGAGCGAGCAAAACCGATGGCATGTGGGAGCGTTTCATCGCTGGGAATGATATGTTTGGCAATGTCCAAATATGTGATGCCATTTAAGTACGGCATCTAGTATATAACTGCAATTACTAGTAACCAGTGACGCGATTACTATCGTTAAATAACCTGACGGACATAGTGGGTTTCCAGTGCAGTTAATGTTATGTCATTTCGAGGCGGACGGACAATAATTTCGTTAAGGTCCGATCCTCTCTGGGTATCGAATTTCAATCCGAATTGAGACATTCTGTCAAGATTCGACATTTCCTAAATGATGTATATAAGTATCCTAAGCGTGGTACATATATCATTTAACTCCAAATGGAATTCCCACCGAGAGGCTACATAGCGGCGTTGTGTAAAACAGAAAATATTAATCGGCAAATAAGAAGAATTGAGCTAACTTTAGTTTGATGCTAATTCCAGGATTTGACGTTTTCAGCTCGGAAAGAGGTCACTAGGACTTGGGACTTTGTAAGGAACTGTCACTAGTTACATCGGACTGCTAAGTTTTGTGTCCAGTTTCGGTAACTTTATTTATTTATTTATTTTATTCCAAGGCACAGACGTTAACCCTTCGTTCAGTTCTTATCTACGCTCACAAAAGAGTAACTTGACCAACCATGAATTTATATATATATATATATATATATATATATATATATATGTATATATATATATTTTGTATATATTTTATATATATGCATATGTATTTATATATATGTATAATATATATATATATATATATATATATATATATATATATATAATATATATACACAAAATTATATTCCTCATAGAAAAATGAAAAGTGATTTTTTTGCTTTTTGAAAATGCTCAACAGTTCCGCCCTCCAATGGACCTCTTCTTGGAGCTTTTATTCAATAAACGACATTTTCCTAGAGAAAAACTTTCATTTTTTCTTATGGGAAATAATTGAATTTAGATATTTTCGTGCCTAAGAGATTACCAGTACTATATATATATATATATATATATATATATATATATATATATATATATATATATATATATATATATATATATATATATATATTATATATATATAGATATATATATATGTATATATATATATGTATATATATATATATGTATATATATATATCTATATATATATATATATATATATATATATTACGTACGTACATATACATACGTAGAGTTAGAGCAAAACTCACAATTCCAAGTAAATGTTTGAATGTGAATGTGACTGATTATATGGCTTCCAGATGTAGTATTCGCGAAAAAGAAAATTTATTTCACTTTTTATGATGTGATCGTCGCTTCATTTCATAACACGGAAGTCAGTTTGTATTTTTCCAACATTAAAGTTTTGAACTTGTAGCAAGATGAGCTAATGTGAATAATGGTTTGGTTTTCAGTGTTATGTTTTATCTGTCTTCTGATGGTTGTAGGTTGGATCTCCACTTCTCGTTCTAACCAAAATCTTTTTTTAAATATGTTCGCGGGTCTTTAGTTTATAAATGACGTTGCGTACGGGGAAGAGAAAGCCAAGAATAACCCAAGTTTAAAACTCCAGTGCGATTATATCTCTATGCTGTGGATGACAACGTTCAGTTGATGTATATCCATTTTCGGGCTTTTTTGTGTGACCGTTAATTAAACTGAAAATGATGCCCGTCTCTTCAAATGAATGCTATTTATTTTTTGTTAATGGATTTATGAATAGCTCTCCTCGGCTGAGTAAAAGTTAATCACTGGTGTACTTTAGTTTATACTTTTGTTTTAGTTGCCCGACTTTTGCGTCAGTGCAATACGAAGAGATGATAATAAGCTATTACGGTCGACGTTACTTTAGTGGACTGGCTGTTATTTTTCCATGGGAGGTTCTTTTCTTTCATTGTTTTCCTTCGGTAAACTTTTGTTATGGTTTCAGCAAAACAGACTTTTTGGAGTATGTCCATTTGGTATGGCTAATGCATACTTGCCCCCAAAAAATGATTTTTTTTTTATTAATTTTTAAAATATACAAAACTTAAGTTTATAAATATCATACATATTGTTCTTCTACTTAACTTGTAGGTTTATTATGGAAACACTTTATTCAATTAATTCCTCTAAAATCTCGCAAATATTCACGCATTTCACATTTAGAATTAACTTCAACATATCCCTCAGTGAGCAAACCATATTCTTCGAGATGCTGTATTAACTCATTTCACCTTTATATTATATGTTACGTTCAAATCATGTTGTACTTGTTTCAAATTGTATTTCATTCATGTAAGACAACGGTATTCACCACTGGGATTATCAGCGCGAGATTTGGTAGCCTAGAAGGTGTCTTGTTTTTTCTTCTTCTTTTTCTTCGTTTTTAACCTCTCTGGTGACCGCTTTCTTCTTCATTATTTATGATGTGCAAAGGTCTTATACTTAAAGTTCACCACACCGCAAAAAAGAAAAAAAAGATTGTCTTAGCAGAGAAAGGAAAGTTATTCAGGTCTCAGTCAATAACAGTCCCTCCCTCACTAAAAGATATTATATGCCATTTTGCACGTGCCTTTGTGTATTCAAGGGAAGTAAATGATAGGTTCTTTTCTATTGGAAGCTGGATGGCGATGTACCTAACGTAGGAAATGATATGTAATCTGGCGAAATCTGTATCATAAAAACATGATATATTTTGACATGAGTGCCTCTTGAGTATCCACTTCGGGAGAAAAATATCAAATCCTTCAAAATGAATATCAAAGAGAAAATACTGTTATTGTAACCGTACCATTTTATTTCCTTTTTCTGCAGTAAATTGTGCGTTTATTTATTTTGCTTATAAAAAAAGAGGAGTCAGTCCCTAGATCTTATTTCCTACTTTTATTCTTCACGTATAGTTAGTTGTTTGATACCTTCGATTCATCAGGGAACTTACGGAGTTGTGCATGACCATTTTTGACATATGTATGCTCCTTGAAAAAAAAAAAAGGCCTGTTTATAGAAAGTATTGGAATAAATAGCATTCCACAGTTAGGGTTGGAAGACAAAGGCTTAAAGAAGAAATGTTGGAACTGAGGTGACCTATTTCTTGTTTGCTTGCAAATTGGAAGTTGTTGTGAGAGGATGGAAATAACACTTTAGCTACAGCATTGATAATAATTTTTATAGGACTCCAGCATCGTAAACAAAGTTTCAATGACTGACTAAATGGCAGTGGGTATACAAAGACTGATTTAAACTTTTGATCTAGTCCTGATGGCAGAGGAAAATATAAATACTCTTTCTAGATGAGGGCACCAAATATGGTTGTATTTGCCTTTTTCTCTTTCTCTCTCTCTTCAGAGGGTAAGCTTTGACCGTTAAATGTTGGTCCTTTACTGACACTTTTTGCTCTATCTTCTCTGGAGGGGGCTTCCACCAGTTGGTACTGATCTTGATGGACATCCGTATTTGTGTATCACCTTCAGAGGACACAATAGCTGTTGTTGATCCTTATTGTTTCCCTGCAAACGATCTGCTAGGGCAGGGTGTTGTCGCTGGAAAGCTTATAGATAGCTAGTTGTTTCTCCCCACTCAGGTCTTTCATCCTATCTACCTCTCAGGAAATTGGGCGGTTTTTGTATTCCTGAGAGAAGTTGACCACTAAAAATGGCCTTCAGTATTTTTATGCAGTAAGGGTTCACGTCCAGTTAAAGGTAACATGAACGCTTAAGGTTCCATAATTCCGTACTTAGTCTAAAGTTTATTAGGCTTCTATGGTTTTCGGACAGTTCTTTGTTGTTTGCATGGGATAAGGTGAATTTTTAAGAGTTGCTATAATGCGGAGGATGACCTTTTATTTAAGGACCCATGAAGACTTTTTTTTTAGTGCTTCCTTTTATCTTTGACCATGGAAACGTCAGTTAGAAGAAGACAATCAAACAGTACCTTTATAAATTTTGTGGAGGAATCCTAAATTCCCTAGACCAGGGGTTCTTAACCTTTCGGTGACTCCAGACCCCCACTGAATTACCCAATATGGTTTCATACACCCTTTGCTTAAGTCCACTGAAGTCCTATTTGTTGACAATATAACTTAATACACATAGTTTAATACATACATTAGGTATGAATAGCTAGAAATAAAACATTGGGTATCTCATGCGGGTGGCCACACAATGCTAGCGGGACGGCTCGACCCTCTGCAGTTGCCGCCAGGCGATGTAACATGTTTTAAAATACCGAGGCGGTTCCCGGCGTCTTCTCATAAAAAACCCCATTTTCTATATGATTATGGGCAATGTTACTTGAAAGGTTACTTCCTTTTATTGATTATATTGATAACTATGCTGTGAAGTTAGTTCCCTTATTCAAGAACTTTCATTTGTAACCTAGAAATTGTTTAAAGCATATCATCATTGTTAAGTAACTGATAGTAACATAGAAACTTTTATGTATTAAGCGACTACATTTATGATCTATTCAGTAACAATATCGAGTTAATTATGCCATATCTGTAATGCATACTTACATTAGTAGTTATTTCAACACCTTTCATGTGTGTACTTTCAGACTGCGTTCACTGTTGTTCCCAATAAAGAGTCAAGCAAATAGACCGAGTTCTTGTATGGTCTAAATGCTTTCCATGGCGATGAGTTCATTACTGAATTTAAAGTGAATATTTCGAAAGGACCACAATACATATATAGACCCTCGAACTTGACATGGTCACTAACGTACAGATGAACAGACAGTCAGTTGCCGAAGTATCACCTGTTCAGTCTGTCGTGCATGGCGGTAGTGGCTACATACGAATAAATTAATTGAGGTGTTTCGGAGGAGAGCTTTGTGGGATCCCCGTGATCCATTCCATAAAATTTCATTTTTTTAAAGAAATGGAAGAAGTAGAATAGAATGAGTGGCCCACAAATGTGGCCATCGGTGTTATGCATTCGACTTCCAATCTCTACGTAAACTTAAAGGTGCCAACTATTTTGCAGTCAGCCACTCACAAATAAGCCTTGTCCAGCTGCATAGACTTGATAACTATACGAATTCTCAGTGCAGCAGCATCACTGATTTATGAAATATTCGTGGTAATTTGTACTTTCTTCATTAATGTTAACAGTGAATGGATAAGCATAACCGATTTTTCCTTGTGTTACTTTCTTTTATGTAAAGTTTACCATTGTACTACTTTTTTTAAATACCAGTAAATCGTTTTATTTCAACAATGCAGCCAATTATTAATTTAGTTTTATTTTATTTGCAATTAATTCTGGTTCCTTTATTTTTCTAAGTCTCGTAAAGGAAGTAACCCTATATGCAGTTAGTTTTGCAATAATAAAAAGTTAAAATCCACATTTTCTTTTCACTTCCCTTAAAGTAATAATTGTAAGGGAAGTAAAAAGAAAATGTGGATTTTAACCTTTTATTATCACAAAATCTACTGCCAATAAGGTTACTACTTCCTGAAAGATACTTCGGGAGAGATGGGTTGTCGTTTGTTTTGTGAGACTGACTTCTACTACTGCAAGCAAAGAGTCAAAAGACCGTTCTGTCATAAGTAGTCTATCGTCAAGTTTAACATAGGTTTTCTATTAAAGGCAATTTCCTATCCAAACGTGACGATGACTTATTTGCACAAAGTAGTACTAGTATATCTTTGACCGCTGAGAGTGACGCGTGGGAGGGAGGGGGCCGTTTCTGGTGTGGCCATGTGACGTTTTGACGCTGCTCTCCCGCCCGAGTGGTGCCTGCACCTCGACGCTTCCGGCTTCCGGTGTGGCCTTACCCTAAGGGTTATGGATAAGAGCCAAGAACCCCTGCCCCATACCGTTTCCGGTTTGTGAACATGAAGAGCTTGTGTGTACTCTTGATTCATCCAAGAACAGATTCACGTCGTAAATGAAAGTTTGTCACTGTGTGAACTTATCAAGATCTTTTTTCAATTCCTTTCTGTTTGTTGGTTAGTTTCTTAAACGTTAGATTTTAGAGAGCAGTAAATTCCAGGCTTTATTAAGGTTTGTTGGCTCTTGCAACAGATTGCTAAGGTTTGTTGCACGTTTAAGCAACGCTAATACTACACTACACTCAGTCGGAGCTCCTTTTATCCAGACTAAGAAACGACTTGAGTGGATAACCTTTCCTAGTTGAGTGAGAGGTATACACATTAGGGGAAAGGATTCCTGTATATGAAATTCAAATGATTACGACTTGAATCGTATCTTTAATTCATTTTAAATGTTGCAACGGTGTTAATAGTTAGGCGGTATTGTAAGCGTGAGATTTTAGGTTTCGATAAAATTGTTCGTAATGTATAGATCGAATGCTGTTTATTGGAGTTTTATTATTTGATAATTTTTCAAGATCCTAATCATAAATATTATATATTATAACTATATATATAGTATGTATATATTTATGATATATATATATATATATATATTATATATATATATCTATATAATATATATATATTATAGTGTGTGTGTGTGTCATATATGGCTGGGGCACACTAATCCTCTCCAAGAGACAGTCATATATAGAATCGTCAATATCTGGATTGCGGTAAACGGCAGATACGTAAACATTGTAGAACTTACTGAAAATCTTAAAACAAAGAACGTCATGGAAACTACACTCCAAGTTTTCTGGCGGTAAATAGTCGTTCGGACATACTAGTGCAAACAGCCGTATCTTGCCCATTGTGAATGTGTGTGTGTGTGTGTGTGTATATATATATATATATATATATTCTTAAAAAATCACAGTAGATGGCACGTGACTTCATACATAGCGAATACACGGGAAAATGATAGTCAGAAATCCAAGCGCTTCGTCTTTACCATGAGTAGCTCCTTGACGATGTCTGAGTAAAGACGAAAGCGCTTGGATTTCTGACTATCATTTTCCCGTGGTATTCGCTTATTTATATATATATTGTAATATATCCGTATATATATAATATACTCCAAGTCCGAACGACCATTTTTTTTTTTCAGAAAACTAGGATATAGTTGCCATGAAGTTCTCGGTTTTAAGATTTTCAGTAAGCTCTACAATGTTTACTTATCTCCTGTCTACATCAATTCAGATGTCGACGATTTTATATATGACTGTATTTGAAAGGATTAGTGTGCCTCAGTTACAGCAAGTATTTAATAGCTTCGTCGTTATTTCTGGCACAGAAAGGGGATTAATTCAAATTCCACAGTTCAGTAAGGCCGGTCTGCTATTGAGTTTTGTGTATCCTTTGATTGTGTCCAGCTAACCGAGGGACCCCCCACCCCTGCCATATTTCTGGTAACAGATTAGACCTCACATTCACAAAGGGTTCAGCTATTGTCAAATCCATGGTGTGTGAGTATATAGGCACTTCCAACGATTGTGCCATTGAGATGGACATATATCTGTCAGTCAGTTTATTTCTAATGCCCTCATTGGGAAAACTGTCTGAAATTCCAATCGCTTTATTGAAGCTTGTCAGGCACCTAATATTTCAGACGTATCAGATTCAGGTCTCCAATAAAAAGTTAAATGAAATCTTGATGGATATTTCAGTAAGGTGTGTCCTTAGAAAGGTCATCGAATTCAGGACAAATGACCAGCCATGGTTCAATGATGCATGGAGAAAAGGTTACCATGATAACATGACAAACAGACCAAATTCATCAGTTCATGGAGACGAAATCGTTCACATGAAAATGACACCAATTTTGTTGAGTCTCGCCGTGCTGCCAGGATAATTTACCATATAACAGAGAAATTAATTATAATAATTCCTTAAATAGGATACTTGAAGGAATTACTCAGCCTCATCTGTGGCGGACCAAATTGGGCCAAGCTCGTCTTCCATTCCTCCACCACTAACAGATGATGGTAAATTGGCTATTGGGCCCAAGGGAAAAGGCTGAATTGCTTCATCAAGCTTTCGAAGCTAAGAAATCAGCTGAGGGTGTCCCCCTCCCTGATACTTGTCCTCCTGAACCTCTTACAAAATTTGCACTTCGCTCTAGGGATGTTAAGAAAATCTTCGATAGCTGGGGAGGGGAAGATCCTGGTGGTTTCTTCTCTTTATTTAAAAAAAAAAGCTTTAGAAGTGTGTTGTTTTCCAAGATTACTTAGATTCCATTGATTTTTACGTCGATGTAGTATCTTTGCAGACGAGTGCAAGCTTAGTAATAGAGTGCATGTCCCAAAGATTAGCATATCTGCCGACTGCAGTAATTACAGGCCAATTTCTGTTCTCCCTGTGCTCTCCAGAGTTGCAGAATTTTTTTAAAGGAAGTATATACGTAAACAGAATCTAAAGGATTGCTAGCTGATAGTCAACATGCATATTGGAAGCAGGTGGTTACCTGCGATGCCCTTATGGATTTGACATGCCATTTGCAAGAGAACCTTGAAAAGGGTTGTGAGTATAGAGTGATTCAAATAGGTTTTAGTTCTGATTTAAATTTCGTAAATCACAAGGCACTTATTTATTGAAAACTTCAGAATCTTGGAGTGGGTGGATATGTTTATATGTTTTAGGATTACTTCAAGATATCCTTATAGGTAGGGCGCAGCGAGTTGTCTATGGGATCCAGTGATGCCGTTTTTTCTTCACAACATTGGCTTTCAGCAGTGTTTCCATTGGCAGTTCCTCTTTTTTTTACTTTATTTATGATTTAATGGTTAGAATGCGTATTTTCCGATGTATAATTATTTCCCGTGATGTTAGAAAACTACACGTCAGTAGCTCAATATAAAGTATTTTTGACGAATAAAAATAAAGGATTTCAATAAATTTTATTTGTATAAGTAAGCAGGATATGTTTTATATCTTTATTTTCATAATAAAGCATAAAAAGGCAAAGTGAAGAATATTTTCTTCAGTGCCGTGGCCTGTGGTCGGAAAAGCCACGGAGGGTTGCCAGATGTCACCAGAAAGCCACACTAATAGACGAAATTCCTCAAAACGGCAACCCTGATGGGATCTTGAGCGAACCAAGGCTTACTGTGTTTGGAGTTCAACAAGGTAGTATTCTAGGTCTGTTGTTATTTTTAGTGTATACAATGATATGGTTGTTGGCCTGAAAAGCAAGGTTGTTCAGTATGCCGATGGTGTAACACCCATAGTTTTGGTAAAGTCGCCACTTAAGATAAATGAAGTTGTCCTTTGTCTCAATCGTGACATGGAGGGGATTAGTGAATGGGATAGTTTGTCTGGTATAAGGCTGAACTTCAGTAGATCGTAAAGTTATTGATTACCAGATCAGTTGTTGTTTTGATTGAGCTGGCCTTATGCCAGCATGGGCTCTTGCTCATAGAGCAGCCCGCAATAGCAGTACAGATTTGCCATCCCATCATCGCCTTCAGGTGGATGGGACTCTGATGAATGAGTCTGAAGCTATAATTAATCTTGGTGTAACTTTTGACTCGCCTCTTACATTTGAGAAACATCTCACATACCTAAGTGTCGGCAAATACTGCACGAAAGTTGGGTATTGTAGGTAAGGCCTTATGTCCTTATAACTGATAAAATCAGTGCAACATATTGTAGGTAATTTGTCTTTCCCATACTAGAATACTGTTCTCCGGTAGGGATATCTGCTTCTGCCAGAGATATATCTCTTTCAGATAGACTGGTTCGTGGCGGTAGGTTTTCGTTTCCTTGACCATCGAAGAATGGTTTCTTTGTTTGTCCATTTTTCGTAAGTTGTATTTTAACAGAGATCTTTCACATCCACGATTGATCCCCGATCCTCTTCTTCTGCCGAGAGCGACCAGACAATCTGAACAGCAGCATCAATATGCAGTCAATGTTCCTCGCTGTCGAACTTCTCATTTCCAGAGGTCCTTTATTCCTCTCACCGTTTGACTGAGGAGGAGCAGTTTCCCTGAGGAAGTTGTGCAATTGGAACTTTAAAAGTTCTATTTTAATAATTCACTTACATTTTGATTGATTTATTTTTTTATTTGTAAATTTATTGTTTTCGTTTTTGAGAAATGACCTCCTCTTCCAGTTTTTCCTATTCCCTTTCGTTACGTCATTTAAATGAACACTATATTCTTTGGAAGATTGAATTTCAAGTCAGTGGCCTCTGTGCATGGGCTTATTTCATATGAATAGAGTTCATGGTGTCAATAATGATAATAATGCATATAGAATCTACTTGTCACTTTTAAATGATACTTTATTTATAATAATATTAATAACCACATTGCCGTCTTAACTTCCCATGTCTTCACACATTTGAGGAACCGCTTGTCACTAAAAAGCTTACGATTTAAATAAAGAACCGGACGAAGAAATTCTGACACCAGGAACAGGATTCGATCCAGCATTTTGCTTCTCAAGACAAGGTCGTATGAACCACCTGCTACCGACACCAGATTCCTTCATTTGGTTTTTGTTTGGATCTTGGGTTTTGTAGTTACGAACGTATCCGAAAAGTATGAAGAAATCAAGAAGTTAAGAGATTGTTATATATATATATATATATATATATATATATATATATATATATATATATATATATATATATTACATACACCAGTATTTACTCTAGTATTGTTGCACAGCTTAAAAATCTATTTGACGAGAACAAAGGCCCTGCCTTGGTATATGCGGCGAATGGTTTCGAGTCCAGTGCCGAAGAACCATACGATAACACTCATTTTACCATCTTCATGCCCACATATTTTCTGGCCAAAATTGTACATTGTTCGACGGAGAACGTTTCCAAGTTTTTTCCCCCCGATTTTTTATCTTCTAGCATGAAGTAGCATATTTGGCCAAATAATAGTGTCGTATAATGACATCTGCTTCAATAGCCTGCTCCCCCTCGCTCTCTTTTTTTAATATTGATTTCAGTAATGGTCACTTCAGCGAAAAATCAATAATTTTCTGCTTTTTTAATGGCCACTGTAATAGAAAAGCCACTGGAAGAGATTGCATTTTGGTATCCGAAGAATATTTCATTAACGGAGGTGGTTGTCCCTTGAATAACATAGATCGCGGCCAGATGAATACCTGCTTCCTTCGCAAAAGGGAAAAAATGTCTATTGGTTTGGTATCAGAAACGCCGTTCCGAAAGGTTTTGCCTCCACTCCGGTAATTAGAAGAGATTGTAATTATATATCGTGCTTCACCCAAGTGTCTGCTGCTTCGACCTGAAGTTGACTTTGCTATTCCTGCCGTGAAGCAATAATGTCATCGTTGCATTCACTGTGAAATGGGAACTGGTCTGTTGGATCACCGGAGAAGAGCGCTGCTGTTGTTTGTGTCCAGGCTTAACTGCAGCTTCCTCGTTTATTGATAGAACACGCGAGGCTCTACGTCTTGTAATTTCCTTCTGCATATGGGAATTATCCTCCTTACCTTGTCATCCTTGAGAACCCTGGTTGAATTACTCAGCTTCTTTTTCTTTTTGCGCGGTATTCGCGTAGTATTTGCTAAGTCGTAAATTCTTGCGACAGTCGAGTTTATCGCTTATTTTTTTGCGTTTGCTGCACTTAGAGAGTTTTGACTCGCTTGATTCACTTGGGCCATGCGACTCCCAGTTCTCGAGCCCACCGCGCAAATCTTAGAGTATCTTATTTATTTTTTTTTCTTTATAAATTCCGGGAAAATTAATTCAAATTTGATTTACTCTTATCAGTTGGTTTCGTCGTGTTTTATATTCATGGATTTCTTTGGTATATGGAGCTATCTTTTAATCATTTTGGATTTCTTTTGTAGTTTACAATGGTTGAAATTTTTTTTAGTTGGCCCAATAGTCTTATCTGTTGACTGTGAAAAGAAGCTCAACACTGTCTGTCTTGGAAAATGTATGTCCATTGACTAATGACGTCACTGAAATTCGGTGAGTTATACTTCACAGGGTCCCGTTTCTGCCTGGCTTTGCTCTAAAATCTGAGATTATTTGCGTTCTTTAGCAGTTGTGATTGTGGCTTCTTGACACTTTTCTTATTGAATTGTATTTTGCGTTGTCAAACTTGTGCTCTTTTCTTCTGGTAAACAAACATTGATTTTCCAGGAAGGTATGTGAGAGAGAAAAGACAGTGAGCAGTCAACATTCTGTAAATTATTATTAAAGGATTTAACAGATATTGAAAGATATAATCATTTTGATGTCTCATTCTTGAAAGGTATTCTGTGTTTAATGTTTTAACTTTAACCAAAATCACGCACCAGCAAAAGATGTTTCTGAGGTTTTGATGCGAAGTTTACTCTTAAAAGAGAAGTTTTGATGGCTGGTGCACAGTATTTTGTGTAGTGGCTACCTGTGTCTTCCATGGTACATGATTGAAACAGAGCGTTGTCAGAAATTTGTGGTTTACCAGTGTCAAGAGTTTCTTTGGGTCTTGAAAAAAACGTTTCTTTGGGTCTTGAAAAAACGTTTCTTTGGGTCTTGAAAAAAACGTTTCTTTGGGTCTTGAAAAAAACATATCATAGTATGGCAAGACATACGCAGAAATAAAATGTATGAATACACACACACACACACACACACACAAATATATATATATATATATATATATATATATATATATATATATATATATATATATATATATATATATATATTGTACTAATAGGATGAAAAAACCAGCGTATTTTCTTTTCCAAATCTTCGAAACTTTTAGTATAAACAGAATAATGCTACGCTGGCTTTTTTCCATCCTATTTGTATTGGATCTATGGCGTTCCAGATGACCCAACCTCTCTCTCTCTCTCTCTCTCTCTCTCTCTCTCTCTCTCTCTCTCCTATATATATATATATATATATATATATCATATTATATATATATATACATACAACATACATACATACATACATACATACATACATACATGTAGGAATCGGTATGGAGTGAAAGAATTTAAATTTGGACGCTACATCCTGAAGCTTGTTGCTGTGGCCACCTCCATGTTACACCAAGCGACAGTTTTAATCATTCGAGGAGTCGGCCCCCGTCCAGTCATCCTCGTCTTTGCATAGCACCGTCTTTACCACTGGACTCTTTTTACACCGGTAATGGCTGTCTTCGGTTTAACAGATAATTTGCAGTGTCGGAATGAGTTCAAGAAGCTTGTTATTTCCAGGTGGGGAGTGGCTAGTACAATGTCAAGTCGCCCCCCCCCCCAAAAAAAAAAAAAAAAAAAAAAATAAGGGAGAAAAAATGAAAATGGAAATTGTTAAGAATTAAAAGGAACGTAATAAACTCTCTCTTTAGAACGCTGGTGGAGAGAGAATAAAATTGTTACATAACAAAGAAATTTCAGGAGTTTTTCATTATGTTCGAAAATTCATGAGAGAGAAAAAGAAATTAATAACAGAAATAAAAGAAGGCAAACTCTGTCATCAAATACTGACACGGAGAGTTAAGTTTATCATATCAGGGAGATATTTCAGATGAAATTTGAGGTTAGAAAATCTCGTTAGTCAGTAAGAATTTTTTTCTTGTTTCAAATTTATATGGCACGTGTAGACTGTTGCTTGCTTTATGAGCATTGTAAGTATTTTGCAGCTTCAGAATTTCGCCTTTGATTTTATTCAAGTTTACGTATTTGGTGAAAACAAAAAAAACGGCACAACTAGGAAGACCATCTTTGCAGAAGTGAAGAATGGAAGTCTTCAGTGCTGGAAAATGTATTGGCTTCGATGCTAGCAACAGGTACAACCATTGTTATCATGACTTCATACTCTTGCGAGAGAGAGAGAGAGAGAGAAAAAAAAAAGGTTAATCTCGATCCATTACTTCATTAGCCCCTCAAAATTGATTCTATTGACAGAGTGGGGCCTCATCAAGAAATCTTCATCAAGACCTGGCAAAGGGCAACAGCAGAGAGGTAGCAGGTGGTAAAACGCTGTCGGCGCTGTCGAAGTAACATGGATTCATCCGTTACCGAAAAAAAAAAAACCCTTTTGCTACTTTTTATGAGGAGGTGAAAAGGGCCTCTTGGGAGTCTCTCATCATAAGAAAAAAAAAGTATATGAAAGAGAAAACGAAAAGACCTCTTCAGTGGTGGACTGTTATCACACGTGTAAGAAAATAAGAATAAGACGCATTGGAAAAAGTAGGAAGCATCACTTTCTTCAGCAACTGCTGGACAGCGTTACCCCTCGGGGGACAATACCTTCACAGCTCGTGGTGGGGGCAGGCGGGGTTGGGGCTGGGGGTAGGAAAAATAATATGCAATCACTTTATCGTGAAAATGGAAGGGTTAGGAGGGAGGATGAAAGGGGCACAGGACGGTCTCCGTTTTTGTGGGAATGTTTTGCATACCGAAATCCGTCTCGGGGGTTTTCGTTGCCGAAGAGGTTTTTTTTAGAAAAATATGATGTTATTGTTTTGCCGTGGATTCGTGTGTGCCCCCTTCTGGCAAAAGTAGTGTCGTGGGTTAAGACTGCAAGTCCCGAACTTCATTTTGCCGATGGTGACAGAGGAAGGACGTGTCCCTGGGACGGGCAAGGGCAGATCTAAACTTTTGCTTCTTTACCCCTGAACTATGGTTGCTACGAACAAGGAAAGATGCATAGCTAAAACATTAGGTTTTGTGAGACGTCATTATTATTAACTGCCACACTGATGTCAGTTCGTTATCATTGTTAACCAAGAAATAGAGGATCATTATAAGGGCACGAGCTGTATTTTATGGGAGACTGAGCGGAGACTGAGCCTTAACGGGCTGCTCTATGAGCAAGAGCCCGTGCTGGCAAAAGGCCATAGCTCAATCAAAAACAAACTGCCTGAGCCTACCATTCCCCCCCCCTCCACCATCCCGCCCCTTCACCTCCCACCAACCCCCCACGTCCAGCGCAGAGGAAATTCCTGTCTTGTCAGAAGGGCCTGAGCGAATGTCGTCTCTTCCTTGGCCGAGAGAGTCGTCATCAGACGCAGCATCCAGCAGCAGCATCAGCATCAGTGGGGGGTCATCGGTAAGTTGCGTCGTGAAATGTGAATTACGCATCCTTCTGAAAACAGCCATTACAGGGTCATTACGTTTCCATAATAACCCAATAATTTGTCGACCCGATTGGCCAATTCGAGCCGCCGGCACAGACATCAATACACGACAGCGGACTTGGGTTTGAGAAGCGCCGATTGAGCCTTTTGTTCTCTCTCTCTCTCTCTCTCTCTCTCTCTCTCTCTCTCTCTCTCTCTCTCTCTCTCACTTTTAGAATGTTCTTGCCGGATGCTCTTATTTAGGTTGTGTTTGTATCACTTGCTGTGAAATTTGTGTTTTCTATTTGTTTTAGAAGCGAATAAAATCGGAAATAGCTGACTTGACGCAAAATTCGTATTGAACTTTGTGGTAATCGCGTTCTTTATGTCATTATATACAGTATTCTTAAGGGATGCTATCAGTCAGATTCTTTGCGTAGTATGATGGATTTTTTTCTATTTTTTAATTTGCAAATGTCAAAAAAAAAAAAAATCCTTAGTCGGAGAACAGTTCCTATTAAAAATCATAAGCCGACAGCGTCGGAACCAGTATCTAAAAAAAAGAAAAGAAAAATCACCAAAGGCTAAAATGAAAGAAGGAAAAAAAAAAAAAAAGATCGCCGAACTATGAAACAAATCTGGCCAGTTCTTGTTGCGAGCGAGCGAGCGCGCCCTGCACCCATCAATCAAGTAATTAATGGCCTTGGGCTCTTAGAGATGCAGAGGACTGATAACACAAGCCAATCTCCAGCCAAATAGATGGGGACGAAATTGCTTCTGTCTGAGTAGATAGAGGGTAACAGTTATTGATACTTGCTCACAGGTGATAACCCAGGGTGAGGGCGAGGCCTTCCTCCCCCCGGGGGGAGGCGGAGATGAGAGAGAAAGAGAGAGAGAGTGAGAGGAGATTCAAGTAGTGCGCTGCTGCTGCTGTACCTACAGCTGGTGATGCTGCTGCCGCTGCCCTATGGGTAACAACAAAACGGGAAGTCTGAGGAGATCCCCTGTGGGAGAGGAGGAGGCTACCTGCCAGAACGTGCTCAAGGAACTGAATAAACGAAAAAGGGCTGCGGGATGGTCGCAACGCCAAGATGAAAGTGTCTGTGGATGCTGGGGTGGAGAACAAGAGCGTCTTCAGCTTAGTTCCTTCTATTTTGTTTCGCTCTTAGCCTCTTTACTGATTGCTCGCACGAGCAACACTCCGTGTTGACATAAGCCAAAGTAATCTGACAATTGAAACAATCAATTGGCCTCGTTGGTCTGTTATTCAGAATTAATATCAAAGTTAAGAGCTTATTTCAAGTCAGAAATATTGGTATGATTCTGTCTTCTTGATAAAATTCGTATATGGGCAAACTATATACACCAAAATATAGGTTCGTCAGCAAACAATAGGTTATCAATTTTGGGCTTTTCCTCGCTAACATATTACTCTCGGGTAACATTTTTCAGAGGAAAATTTCTGCATTCATATTTTAATGCTTTTCATTCATTGCTTCAGAAAGGGCTTAATTGAGTTTTTGTAGAGCATACGAGTGGCATGAACAAGAGGACCATAGAAGTTTATTGCTGAAAAAATAGAATGACGTAGTGACTTGAATCACATCTGGAATACAACAGAACATAAGAAAAGGAGGATCTTTCTTAGATGATGAACCCAATGGTTTTACCGGTATGTATAGTACAGCCCGTTGGGGATTGTCGTAAAGAGCATAAACAAAAGACTGTAAATATCGTAAAGATGATAACCCCCAAGAAATATTAAGTCATAGACAACGACCCCCAAAACTCTAGGCGGTCACTGCCAACTTGGAATGATCCGTAAAGAGGCAATTGGTTTTTCATAAACACTAACGATTGAAGTTGAAACAAGGTGTAAAAGTGGAGGGAAAAATGGAAGTGTTAAAAGCTTGTTTTCCTGTTCATCCTCCACTGTTCAGGGAAAACGACAAACCCTCACGTATCGACAAAGGAAGATCCGTTTCTTCGTGTAGTGTATGTGTGTGTGTGTGTGTTTTTTTTTTTTTTTCAGAGGCTGTGGACAACGATGATCATATCATAAAGTGACTCGATAGCCATGAGGGTCGTTTTCATATACGAGTATATTATCAGTTCAAGCAGGTGCCTGTAGCACGTATCATTGACTTGATATTGACCCGAGTTATGGTGTATTTATTAACCGCATCCGATTACATCAAATTCGTTAACAATGAATTTGCGCGAATTTTACATTTTCCTATGGGTGTTAATGGTGAATTTCCGATTGCACTGAAGCAGTAGAACTGCCTTGCGCTTGTTGCATGTCTGGACTAAGTAGATACCTTCAATTGTTTTGAATAAAAAAATTATAGATTACCGTATAACGGAATATAAAATTGGATCATTTTGTTGTAGTCTGCTGGTGTCCTTTGGATTGCTTTATAATATTGTATCTGCCATTTTGACAGTTGCAGTGGCATGATGGTTTCCGTGGAATGAGCTTTCAATTTGTATTGAAGTAGAAGAAACATTTTTAATAGTGCTTATCTTTGCTTAAATAATGCATCATAAGGCCTCAGTGGCGTGGTCGGTATGGTCTTGACCTGTCACGCGAGTTCGATTCTCGGGGATTCCATTGAGGTGTGGGAGATATGTATTTCTGGTGATAGACGTTCACTCTCGACGTGGTTCGGAAGTCACAAGCCGTTGGTCCCGTTGCTGAATAACCACTGGTTCCATGCAACGTAAAAGCACCAGACAAACAAACAATAATGCGTTCATCTTTTCTTTGATTCCCTTTCTTAATAAAAAGTCAAGTGATTTATTTTATTCGTGAATGTATCATTTCTAGGACACCACGAGTTATTTTATCCCTAAAACATTCTGTCGTCCATAGTTAGAAAAGGGTATCTTATTCGGTAATGTAGGATTAGTTTAACGAAAAACGGATTCCCTGAGGTAAGGTGTATGTAATATAGACTGGTGTTTCATTTTCATATATTGGCATTTCATTTTATGGAAGCTTACTTCCAAAGTTAGTGGTTTCAGATTTTTGTATGCAAATTTTTAATAATGGTATTAACATACTCATCACAAGTAAAAAACAGCAGCGACATTTGTTTGGGCATCATCGACTGTTTGAAGCTCTCCTCAAGGCTTCTTCTAGTTTCACATTTATGAAGCTTATCTGACTACCTTTTGCTTCAGAGTAAACTTACATCACTTTGATACAGTTTCCTGAAAGGCCTTTCATCGGTATGGTGGAGTCTTTGAACTGGTCGCAATTCATTTGTATCGTGCTTTGCCGCTGTTATGTTAATAGAGTATTTCCAATGCTAAGCTCGTGGCGCAGAGAACGAAAACTGCTCTGTTCAGCTGCAGCATTTTCCGCCCTGGGATTTTTTGCCAAAGGAGATTTCAGACATTCTGCACCGGCAAATCTTTTTACTTCAAGTGTTTTATTCAATGATTCCACCTCTGGAATCGTAGAAACATTGGCGATTATTCTCATGTCTCGCTTTTGTTTTGAGAGAGAACAAAGTGGGCTAAATTCCACATTTCAAAATGGATTGGTATAAATTTCATTCTGAAACATCTGTGTTGGAAAAGGGCCTTTGGTTTTACTGGTTTTACAATATTGGAACATAATTATGCACAGCCCTAAGGTTTTTAAGTTGCACGGACGGCAAGAAGGAACCTTAGGTTTTTAGTGTTCAGAAATTCGAAAAGGTCCATTGACTTTCATTATATTGTAAGATTTGAAAGGAGCTGTATCTTTTTGTAATAGTGGGACCTAAGAAACGATCCAAGGTTTTGTGGAGTTTGGGACATTTGATGAGGGCCTTTTGGGACAGTGGAAAGAAAATTAAAATTTCCACAATTTTTGGACAGTTGAAAAATGCCCTAGGATTTTGCAGTTGCCCCATTTAAAAGGCCATTAAGTTTATTTTATATTGGTTTTTAAAATGTGGCGGTGGAGAGGCGCCTTACGTATGGAACATTTAAAAGTTGCGCTTGATTTTGTGAAGATGGTAAATGTAAAGGAGAATTAAGATTTCTATGATATTATGACGTTGGGAAGAGGCCATAGGTATTTGCAGTAGTGGGTTTACAATGTTGGGACATTTGAAAGGGGTCTTAGGTTATTGCAGTGTGAGGAAATTTGAAAGGGGTCTTAGGTTTTTGCAGTGTGAGGACATTTGAAAGGGGTCTTAGGTTTTTGCAATCTTGCTACATTTGAAAGGGGTCTTAGGTTTTTGCAGTGTGAGGAAATTTAAAAGGGGTCTTAGGTTCTTGCAATGTGAGGACATTTGAAAGGGGTCTTAGGTTCTTGCAATGTGAGGAACATTTGAAAGGGGCTTAGGTTTTCCTTGCAATGTGAGGACTTTTGAAAGGGGTCTTAGGTTCTTGCAATGTGAGGACATTTGAAAGGGGTCTTAGGTTCTTGCAATGTGAGGACACTTGAAAGGGGTCTTAGGTTCTTGCAATGTGAGGACACTTGAAAAGGGGTTTAGGTTTTTGCAATGTGGAGGGACATTTGAAAGGGTCTTAGGTTTTTGCAATGTGAGGACATTGAAAGGGGTCCCTTTTAGGTTTTTGGGGGGGCAATCTTGGGGACATTTTGAAAGGGGGTCCTTAGGTTCTTTGCCAATGGTGGAGGCATTTGAAAGGGTCTTAGTTTTTTTTGCAATCTTGGGACAATTTGAAAGGGGTTTAGTTTTGCAATGTGGGGACATTTGAAAGAGGGGTCTTAGGTTTTTGCAATGGTGAGGCACATTAATGAGAGTGGTCCTTTTAGGTTTTTGCAATGTGAGGGACATTTGAAAGGGGTCTTAGGTTTTTGCCAATCTTGGGACATTTGAAAGGGTCTTAGGTTCTTGCAATGTAAGGACATTTGAAAGGGGTCTTAGGTTTTTGCAATCTTGGACATTTGAAAGGGTCTTAGGTTTCTTGGCAAATTGAAGGACATTTGATAAGGGTCCTTAGGTTTTTGCAATGTGAGGACATTTGAAAATGTCTTAGGTTTTTGACAATCTTGGGACATTTGAAAGGGGTCTTAGGTTCTTTTTGCAATGTGTGACATTTGAAAGGGGTCTTAGGTTTTTGCAATGTGAGGACATTTGAAAGAGGGTCTGAGGTGACAATGTGATGGGGTCATTTGAAAGGGGTTCTTAGGTTTTTGCAATGTGAGGAATTTGAAAGGGGTCGGTAGGTTTTGCAATCATGGACATTTGAAAGGGGTTTAGGGTCTTGCCCCCCCCCCCCATGGTTTTTGGGGACAAATTTGAAGATGTCTTAGGTTCTTGCAATGTGGGACAGTTTGAAAGGGGTCTTATGGTTTTTCTTGCAATGTGGGGACAATTTGAAAAGGGGTCTTGGGAGATCTTGCAATTTGTGGGCGAACATTTGGGGAAAGGGGTCTTAGGGTTCTTGCAATGTGGGAGGACATTTGAAAGGGGTCTTAGGTTTTTGCAATGGAGGCCATTTGAACAGGGGTTCTTAGGTTTTTTGCAATGTTGGGGGACATTTGAAAAGGGGGTCTTAGGTTCTTGCAATGTGGGGACATTTGAAAGGGGTCTTAGGTTTTTGCAAGTGAGGACAAATTGTGGGGGTCCTAGGTTTTGCAAATCTTGGGACATTTGAAAGGGGTTCGTTAGGTTTTGCAAATGTGAGGACATTTGAAAAGGGGAGGTTTCTTCAGGTTTTTCTTGCAATGAGATGAGGACATTTGAAAGGGGTCTCGGTTTTTGCAAGTAAGAAACAATTTGAAAGGGGTCTTAGGGTTGCATGTAAGAACATTTATGAAAGGGGTTCTTCAGGTTTTGCATGTAAAGAACGTTGAAAGGGGTCTTAGGTTTTGGGGCACATTTGTAAAGGGGAACATTTCTGAAAGGAGGTTTCCTAGGATTTTCAATGTAAAGAACGGGTCTGAAAGGCGTCTTAGGTTTTGCGAAAAGGGGTAAGCGACTTTGAAAGGGTTTTATAGGTTTTTGCAATGTTAAGAACATTTCGACAGGGGATCTTTAGGTTTTTTGCAATTGTAAGAAAACATTTGAAAGGGGCTTATGGTTTGCATTTGTAAGGAACATTTTGAAAGGGGTCTTAGGTTGTTGCAATGTAAAGAACGGTTGAAAGGGGTCTTAGTTTTCACTGTAAAGGACATTTTGGAAGGATTCTTAGGTTTCTTGCAATGTAAGACGTGAAAGGGGTTAAGGTTTTTTGCAATTTGTAAAGGGGGACATTTGAATGAGACTTAGGGTTTTTATTGCAATGTTTGAAGGAAATATTGAATGAGTCTAGTTTTGCAAATGGGGTAGGGACATTTGAAAGGGTTTTTCTTAGGTTTGCAATGGTGAAGGAACATTGGAAGGATTCTTAGGTTTTTTGCAATGTAGAACATTGAAAGGGGTCTTAGGTTTTTGCAATTTAAAGGACTTTGAATGCGGATAGGTTTGCAATGTGAGGAAATTTGACTGAGTCTTAGTTTTTGCACTGTAGGGACATTTGAAAGGGGTCTTAGGCTTTTGCAATGTGAGGTACATTTGAAGGATTCTTAGGTTTTTGCATGTAATAAACGTTGAAAAGGGGTTTATTAGCGTTCTTGCAATGAGACATTTGAAAGGGGTTCTTAGGTTTTTGAAAAGTGGAGGAAAATTTGGAAGGATTCTTAGGTTTTGCAATGTGAGGACATTTGAGGGGTCTTAGGTTTTTGCAATGTAAGAACATTTGAAAGGGGTGCTTAGGTTGCAATGTAAGAACGTTCGAAAGGGGTCTTAGGTTTTGAATGTACGGACATTTGAAGAGACTTAGTTTTGCAATGTGAGGAAATTTGGAAAGGGGTCTAGGTTCTCGCAAGTGAGGACATTTGAAAGGATTCTTAGGTTTTGCAAGTAGAAACATTTGAAAGCGGGTCCTAGGTTTTTGCAATGTGAGGATATTCGAAAGATTCTCGTTTTTGCAATTTGAGGGACATCGAAAGAGTTATTAGGTTTGCAATGTGGGATATTTGAAAGGATTCTTAGGTTTTTGCCAATGTGAGGAGACATTCGAAGAGGTCTTAGGTTTTGCAAGTGAGATATTGAAAGGACTCTTAGGTTTTTGCAAATGTGAGGACCATTGAAAGGGGTCAGGATTTGCAACGTAAGGACATTTGAATGAGTCTTAGGTTTTGCAATGTGAGGACATTCGAAAGAGGTTTAGGTTCTTGCACTGTAGAGGACATTTGAAAGGTCTTAGGGTTTTTGCAAGTGAGATTTTGAAGGAGTTAGGTTTGCAATGTGATGAATATTTGAAAGGATTCTAGGTTTTTGCAATGTGAGGACATTCGAAAGAAGGTCGTAGGTTTTTGAAGTGAGGGTACATTCGAAAGAGGTCTAAGGTTTTTGCAATGGGGAGTATTTGAAAGGATCTTAGGTTTTTGCAAGTGAGGACCTTCGAAAGAGGTTTAGGTTTTTGCAATGAGGATAAATTTGAGGGATCTTAGGTTTTTGCAATGTGAGGGACATTCGAAAGAGGTCTTAGGTTTTTGCAATGTGGAGGACCATTTTCGAAAGAAAGGTCTTTAGGTTTTTTTGCAATGTGAGGGATTATTTGAAAGGATTCTTAGGTTTTTGGCAATGTGAGGACATTCGACAAGAGGTTCCTTAGGTTTTTGCAAATGTGAGGAATTTTTATTTTGAAAGGAATTCTTATGGTTTTTGCAATGTGAGGACCATTCGAAAAGAGGTCTTTAAGGTTTTTGGCAATGGTTTTGAGGATATATGAAACGGAAATTCTTAAGGTTTTTGCAATGGTGAGGATAATTTTGAAAGGATTCTTAAGGTTTTTTGGCAATTGTGAGGACATTTCGAAAGGGAGTCTTTAGGTTTTTTGCAATTTTATGAGGCTATTTGAAAGGATTCTTAGGTTTTTGCAAATGTGAAGGACATTCGAAAGAGGTTTCTTAGGTTTTTGCAAAATTGGGTGAGGATTATTTGGGAAAGGATTCTTAGGTTTTTTTGCAAATGTGAAGGAATTATTTGAAAGATTCTTAGGGTTTTTGCAAATGTGAGGACCATTCGAAAGGAGGTTTTTCTTAGGTTTTTGCCAAATGTGAGGAATTTATTTGGAAAGGATTCTTAGGTTTGCAAAAATGTTTTTGAGGACATTTTTTCGAAAGAGGTCCTTAAGGGTTTTGGGCAATGGTGAGGATATTTGAAAGGATTCTTAGGTTTTTGCAATGTGAGGACATTCGAAAGAGGTCTTAGGTTTTTGCAATGTGAGGATATTTGAAAGGATTCTTAGTTTTTTGCAATGTGAGGACATTTGAAAGGGGTCTTAGGATTTTGCGATGTAAGAACGTTTGAAAGGGGTCTTAGGTTTTTGCAATGTAAGGACATTTGAATGAGTCTTAGGTTTTTTGCAATGTGAGGACATTTTGAATGAGTTTTTTAGGTTTTTTGCAAATGTGAGGACATTTTGAATGGGTCTTAGGTTTTTGGCAATGTGAGACATTTGAATGATGATTTTTAGGTTTTTGCAATGTGAGGACATTTGAATGAGTCTTAGGGTTTTAGGTTTTTGCCAATGTTGAGGACAATTTGAATGAGTTTTAGGTTTTTTGCAAATGTGAGGAACATTTGAAATGGGTCTTACTTTATTCATTTGCAATGTGAAGGACATTTGAATGAGTCTTAGGTTTTGTTTTTGCAAATTCTGAGGGGACATTTTGAATGAGTTTTAGGTTTTTTGTGCAATGTGAGGAACATTTTGAATGGGTCTTACGTTTTTGCAAGTGAGGACATTTGAATTTTTGAACGGTCTAGGTTTTCGCAATCTCGGAAATTTGAATGAGTTTAGGTTTTTGCAATGTTTTTAGGTGATGTTACATGGAGGACAATTTGAATGAGTCTTAGGTTTTTGTGCAATGTGAGGTTTTACATTTGAATGATGAGTCTTAGGTTTTTGTAATGTGAGGACATTTGAATGAGTTTTAGGTTTTTGCAATGTGAGGACATTTGAATGGGTCTTACGTTTTTGCAATGTGAGGACATTTGAATGAGTCTTAGGTTTTTGCAATCTGAGGACATTTGAATGAGTTTTAGGTTTTTGCAATCTGAGGACATTTGAATGAGTCTTAGGTTTTTGTAATGTGAGGACATTTGAATGAGTCTTACGTTTTTTTAATGTGAGGACATTTGAATGAGTCTTACGTTTTTGTAATGTGAGGACATTGAATGAGTCTAGGTTTTTGCAATGTGAGGAAATTTGAATGAGTCTTAGGTTTTTGTAATGTGAGGACATTTGAATGAGTCTTAGGTTTTTGTAATGAGGGACATTTGAATGAGTCTTAGGTTTTTGTAATGTGAGGTGAAATTTGAATGAGTCTTAGGTTTTTGTAATGTGAGGACATTTGAATGAGTCTTACGTTTTTGTAATGTGAGGACATTTGAATGAGTCTTAGGTTTTTGCAATGTGAGGACATTTGAATGAGTCTTAGGTTTTTGCAATGTGAGGACATTTGAATGAGTCTTAGGTTTTTGTAATGTGAGGACATTTGAATGAGTCTTAGGTTTTTGTAATGTGAGGACATTTGAATGAGTCTTAGGGTTTTTGCAATGTGAGGACATTTGAAAGGGGTCTTAGGTTTTTGCAATCTTGGGACATTTGAAAGGGGTCCTTAGGTTTTTGCAATGATAGGGACATTTTGAAAGGGGTCTTAAGGTTTTTTGCAATGATGGGACATTTTGAAAGGGGTCTTTAGGTTTTTTTGGCAATGATTGGGACATTTGAAAGGGGTCTTAGGTTTTTGCAACAATGTGAGGAAATTTGAATGGAGTCTTAGGTTTTTGGTAATGTTGAGGACAATTTTGGCAATGAGTCTTAGGCTTTTTGTAATGTGAGAACATTTTGAATGAGTCTTTAGGTTTTTGTAATGTGAGGACATTTTTGAATGAAGTCTTAGCGTTTTTTGGTAAGGTGTGGGACATTTGAATGAGTTTCTTAGGTTTTTTGCAATCTGAGGAAACATTTATTTGAATCGGAGTCCTTAGGTTTTTTGCAATGTGAGGACATTTGAAATGAGTCTTAGGTTTTTGTAATGTGAGGACATTTGAATTTGAGTCTTAGGTTTTTGCAGTGTGAAGGACATTTTGAAAGGGGCTTAGGGTTTTTGCAAATTGAAATGGGACATTTTGAAAGGGGTCTTAAGGTTTTTTTGGCAATGGGATGGGAACATTTGAAAGGGGTCTTTAGGTTTTTTTGGCAATGAATGGGAATTTGAAAGGGGTCTTAAGGTTTTGCAAGTGGGAGACATTTGAAAGGGGTCTTAAGGTTTTACCAATGTGGAGACATTTGAAAGGGTCTTAGGTATTTGCAATAAATGGATATTTGAAGGGGTCCTTAGGTTTTTGCAATGATGGGACATTTGAAAAGGGGTCTTAGGTTTTTGGCAATGTTGGAGGACAATTTGGAAAGGGGTGGAAGGGGGTCTTAGGTTTTTTGCAATTGAAGGAACGTTTGGAGGGGCTTACGGTTTTTTGGCATGTAAAGAACGTTTGGAAAAGGGGTCTTAGGTTTTTGCAAATGTAAGGAACGTTTTGGGAAAGGGTAGGTTTGCAAATGGGGGTAAGAACTTAAGGGTTTGCAAAGACTTGGGGAGGGGCTTTGTTTTGCCATGTGAGGGGAATTTGAAAGAGTCTTAGGTTTTTTGCAATGTGAGGACTTTTGATGAGTCTTAGGTTTTTGCCAATGACATTTGAAATGGGGGGGGGGGGGGGGGGTCTTAGGTTTTTGCAATGTAAGAGGACATTTGAAAGGGGTCTTAGGTTTCTTGCAAAAGGGGTGAGGACATTTGAAAGAGTCTTTAGGTTTTTGCAATGTAGGAAACATTTTGAATGCGTCTTAGGTTTTTGCAATGGTGGAAGGAATTTGAAAAGGGGTCTTAGGTTTTGCAAATGTAAGAACGTTTTCAAAGGGGAGGTTTTTTGCAATTAGGTTTAGAAAGGGGTTTAGGTTTTGAAAGGGGTTTCAAGGGGTGTCTTTTGCAATGTAAGGACATTTTGAAAAGAGTCTTAGGTTTTTGCAATGTGAAGGACATTTGTAAATGAGTCTTAGGTTTTTTTGTGGCAACAAAAAAGAATGTGGATGGACATTTTGAAAGGGTGGGGTCTTTAGGTTTTTGCAATGTAAGAACGTTTCAAAGGGGTCCTTTAGGGTTTTTTGCAAATAATAACAACGTTTGAAAGGGGTCTTAGGTCGTTTTGCAATGGGTAAGAAACGTTTCAAACGGGGTCTTAGGTTTTTGCAATGTAAGAAACGCTTTGAAAAGGGGTCCTTAGGTTTTTGCAATATAAGAAGACGTTTGAAAAGGGGTGTCTTAAGGTGGTTTGCAATGTAAGAACGTTTGAAAGGGGTCTTAGGTTTTTGCCAATATAAGAAACGTTTTGAAAGGGGTTCTTTAGTTTTTTTGTTTTTGCAATGTAACGAACGTTTCAAAAGGGGTCTTAGGTTTTTGCAATGTGGGGACATTTGAAAGAGGTCTTTAGGTATTTGCAATGATGGGAATATTTGAAAGGGGTCTTAGGTTTTGCAATGTAAGAAAGTTTGGAAAGGGGTCTTAGGTTTTTGTTGCAATGTAAGAACGTTTTGAAACGGGGTCCTTAGGTTTTTGCAATGTAGGAACGTTTGAAAGGGGTCCTTAGGTTTTTTGCAATGTAAAAGAACGTTGAAAGGGGTCTTAGGTTTTTGCCATTATGAGGACATTTCTTTGAAAGGGGTCTTAAAGTTTTTGTGGCAATGTGGGGACATTTGAAAGGGGTTCTTTAGGTTTTTGCAATGTGGGGTGGACATTTGAAAGGGGTGTTAAGTTTTTGCAACTGTGGGGAACATTTGAAAGGGGTCTTAAGTGTTTTTGCAATGTTTGGGCGGACATTTGAAAGGGGGTCCCTTAGGTTTTTTGGCAAATGTGGGGACCATTTGAAAGGGGTCTCAGGTTTTTGCAATGTGGGGACATTTGAAAGGGGTCTAAGTTTTTGCAATTTGAGGGGACATTTGTGATTGGAGGTCTTTAGTTTGCAACGAAATTTTGTTTTCTTAGGGTTTTTGCAATGGACATTTGAATGAGTCTTAGGTTTTTGCAATGTGGGGACATTTGAATGAGACTTAGGTTTTTGCAATGTGAAGACATTCGAAAGAGGTCATAGGTTTTTGCAATGTAGGGACATTTGAATGAGTCTTAGGTTTTTGCAATGTGAGGACATTTGAATGAGTCTTAGGTTTTTGCAATGTGAGGACATTTGAATGAGTCTTAGGTTTTTGCAATGTGAGGACATTTGAAAGGGGTCTTAGGTTTTTGCAATGATGGGACATTTGAAAGGGGTCTTAGGTTTTTGCAATGTGAGGACATTTGAAAGGGGTCTTAGGTTTTTGCAATGTGAGGACATTTGAAAGGGGTCTTAGGTTTTTGCAATGTGAGGATATTTGAAAGGGGTCTTAGGTTTTTGCAATGTGAGGACATTTGAAAGGGGTCTTAGGTTTTTGCAATGTGAGGATATTGAAAGGGGGTCTTAGGTTTTTGCAATGTGAGGACATTTAAAAGGGTTTCTTAGGTTTTTGCAATGGGGAGGACATTGAAAGGGGTCTTAGGTTTTGCAATATGAGGAACATTTGAAAGGGGTGGTCTTAGGTTTTTGCAATGTGAGGACATTTAAAAGGGGTCTTAGGTTTTGCAATGTGAGACATTTGAAAGAAAGGGGGTCTTCGGTTTTGCAATGTGAGGATATTTGAAAGGGGTCTTAGGTTTTTGCAATGTGAGGACATTTGAAAGGGGTCTTAGGTTTTTGCAATGTAGGACATTTGAAAGGGGTCTTAGGTTTTTGCAATGTGAGGACATTTGAAAGGGGTCTTAGGTTTTTGCAATGTGAGGACATTTGAAAGGGGTCTTAGGTTTTTGCAATGTAGGGACATTTGAATGAGTTTTAGGTTTTTGCAATGTAAGGACATTTGAATGAGACTTAGGTTTTTGCAATGTGAGGATATTTAAAAGGGGTCTTAGGTTTTTGCAATGTGAGGATATTTGAAAGGGGTCTTAGGTTTTTGCAATGTGAGGATATTTGAAAGGGGTCATAGGTTTTTGCAATGTGAGGATATTTGAAAGGGGTCCTTAGGTTTTTTGCAATGAGGATATTTGAAAGGGGTCTTAGGTTTTTGCAATGTGAGGATATTTGAAAGGGGTCTTAGGTTTTTGCAATGTGAGGACATTCGAAAGAGGTCTTAGGTTTTTGCAATGTAGGGACATTTGAAAGGGGTGTTATGTTTTTGCAATGTGAGGACATTTGAAAGGGGTCTTAGGTTTTTGCAATGTGAGGATATTTGAAAGGGGTCTTAGGTTTTTGCAATGTGAGGACATTTGAATGAGTCTTAGGTTTTTGCAATGTGAGGATATTTGAAAGGGGTCTTAGGTTTTTGCAATGTGAGGATATTTGAAAGGGGTCTTAGGTTTTTGCAATGTGAGGACATTTGAAAGGGGTCTTAGGTTTTTGCAATGTGAGGATATTTGAAAGGGGTCTTAGGTTTTTGCAATGTGAGGATATTTGAAAGGGGTCTTAGGTTTTTGCAATGTAGGGACATTTGAAAGGGGTCTTAGGTTTTTGCAATGTGAGGATATTTGAAAGGGGTCTTAGGTTTTTGCAATGTGAGGACATTTGAATGAGTCTTAGGTTTTTGCAATGTGAGGACATTTGAAAGGGTCTTAGGTTTTTGCAATGTGGGGACATTTGAAAGGGGTCTTAGGTTTTTGCAATGTAAGAACGTTTGAAAGGGGTCTTAGGTTTTTGCAATGTAAGAACGTTTGAAAGGGGTCTTAGGTTTTTGCAATATGAGGACATTTGAAAGGGGTCTTAAGTTTTTGCAATGTGGGGACATTTGAAAGGGGTCTTAGGTTTTTGCAATGTGGGGACCTTTGAAAGGGGTCTTAAGTTTTTGCAATGTGGGGACATTTGAAAGGGGTCTAGGTTTTTGCAATGTAAGTACATTTGAAAGGGGTCTTTGGTTTTTTGCAATGTGAGGACATTTGAATGAGTCTTAGGTTTTTGCAATGTGAGGACATTTGAAAGGGGTCTTAGGATTTTGCAATGAAAAATAAAAATTTTGAAAGAAAGGGGTCTTAGGTTTTTGCAATGTGAGGATATTTGAAAGGGGTCTTAGGTTTTTGTAATGTTAGGACATTTGAAAGGGGTCTTAGGTTTTTGCAATGTGAGGAAATTTGAATGAGTCTTAGGTTTTTGCAATGTAAGTACGTTTGAAAGGGGTCTTTGGTTTTTTGCAATGTGTTTGAAGGTACATTTGAATGACGTCTTAGGGGTTTTTGGCAATGTGAGGACATTTGAAAGGGGTCTTAGGTTTTTGCAATGTGGGGACACATTTGAAAGGGGTCTTAGGTTTTGCAATGTGGGGACATGGAAAGGGGTCACTTAGGTATTTTTGCAATGTAAGAACGTTTGAAAGGGGTCTTAGGTTTTTGCAATGTAAGAAACGTTTTTGAAGGAATTTGAAAGGGGTCGTAGGTAAGTTTGCACTGTAAGAACGTTTGAAAGGGGTCTTAGGTTTTTGCAATATGAGGACATTTGAAAGGGGTCTTAAGTTTTTGCAATGTGGGGACATTTGAAAAGGGGTCTTAGGTTTTGCAATGTGGGGACCTTTGAAAGGGGTCTTAAGTTTTTTGCAATGTGGGGACTTTGGAAAAGGGGTGAAAGGGGTTTTCATTGGTTTTTGACAATGAGGTGGGCACAATGAAACCTTTTGGGGGAAAGGGGTCTTAGGTATTTGCAATGTGGGGACATTTGAAAGAGGTCTTAGGTTTTTGCAATGTGGGGACATTTGAATTGGGTCTTAGGTTTTTGCAATGTGGGGACATTTGAAAGGGGTCTTAGATTTTTGCAATGTGGGGACATTTGAAAGGGGTCTTAGGTTTTTGCAATGATGGGACATTTGAAAGGGGTTCTTAGGTTTTTTTGCAATGATGGGACATTTTGAAAGGGGGTCTTAGGTTTTTGCAATGTGGGGACATTTGAAAGGGGTCTTAGGAGTTTTGCAATCTTGGGACATTTGAAAGGGGTCTTAGATTTTTGCAATGTGTAGACATTTGAAAGGGGTCTTAGGTTTTTGCAATCTTGGGACATTTGAAAGGGGTCTTAGGTTTTTGCAATGATGGGACATTTGAAAGGGGTCTTAGGTTTTTGCAATGTGGGGACATTTGAAAGGGGTCTTAGGTTTTTGCAATCTTGGGACATTTGAAAGGGGTCTTAGGTTTTTGCAATGTGGAGACATTTGAAAGGGGTCTTAGGTTTTTGCAATGTGGGGACATTTGAAAGGGGTCTTAGGTTTTTGCAATGTGGGGACATTTGAAAGGGGTCTTAGGTTTTTGCAATGTGAGACATTTGAAAGGGGTCTTAGGTTTTGCAATCTTGGGACATTTCAAGGAGTCTTAGGCTTTTGCAATGTGGGGACATTTGAAAGGGGTCTTAGGTTTTTGCAATGTGGGGACATTTGAAAGGGGTCTTAGATTTTTGCAGTGATGGGACATTTGAAAGGGGTCTTAGGTTTTTGCAATGTGGGGCCATTTGAAAGGGGTTTTAAGTTTTTGCAATGTGAGGACATTTGAAAGGGGTCTTAGGTTTTTGCAATGTGGGGACATTTGAAAGGGGTCTGAGGTTTTTGCAATGTGGGGACATTTGAAAGGGGTCTTAGGTTTTTGCAATGTGGGGACATTTGAAAGGGGTCTTAGGTTTTTGCAATGTGGGGACATTTGAAAGGGGTCTTAGTTTTTGTTTTTCAATGTGGGGACATTTGAAAGGGGTCTTAGGTTTTTGCAATGTGAGGACATTTGAAAGGGGTCTTAGGTTTTTGCAATCTTGGGACATTTGAAAGGGGTCTTAGATTTTTGCAATGTGTAGACATTTGAAAGGGGTCTTAGGTTTTTGCAATCTTGGGACATTTGAAAGGGGTCTTAGGTTTTTGCAATGTGGGTACATTTGAAAGGGTCTTAGGTTTTTGCAATGTTGGGACATTTGAAAGGGGTCTTAGGTTTTTGCAATGTGGAGACATTTGAAAGGGGTCTGAGGTTTTTGCAATGTGGGGACATTTGAAAGGGGTCTTAGATTTTTGCAATGTGGGGACATTTGAAAGGGGTCTTAGGTTTTTGCAATCTTGGGAAATTGAAAGGGGTCGTAGATTTTTGCAATGTGGGGACATTTGAAAGGGGTCTTACATTTTTGCAATGTGGGGACATTTGAAAGGGGTCTTAGGTTTTTGCAATGTGGGGACATTTGAATTTTTGCAATCTTGAGACATTTGAAAGGGGTCTTAAGTTTTTGCAGTGTGAGGACATTTGAAAGGGGTCTTAGGTTTTTGCAATGTGTGGACATTTGAAAGGGGTCTTAGGTTTTTGCAATGTGGGGACATTTGAAAGGGGTCTTAGGTTTTTGCAATCTTGAGACATTTGAAAGGGGTCTTAGGTTTTTGCAGTGTGAGGACATTTGAAAGGGGTCTTAGATTTTTGCAATGTGTGGACATTTGAAAGGGGTCTTAGGTTTTTGCAATGTGGGGACATTTGAAAGGGGTCTTAGGTTTTTGCAATCTTGGGACATTTGAAAGGGGTCTTAGGTTTTTGCAATGTGGGGACATTTGAAAGGGGTCTTAGATTTTTGCATTGTGGCGACATTTGAAAGGGGTCTTAGGTTTTTGCAATCTTGGGACATTTGAAAGGGGTCTTAGATTTTTGCAATGTAGGGACATTTGAAAGGGGTCTTAGGTTTTTGCAATGTGAGGACATTTGAAAGGGGTCTTAGGTTTTTGCAATGTGGGGACATGAAAGGGGTCTTAGGTTTTTGCAATGTGGGGACATTTGAAAGGGGTCTTAGGTTTTTGCAATGTGGGGACATTTGAAAGGGGTCTTAGGTTTTTGCAATCTTGGGACATTTGAAAGGGGTCTTAGGTTTTTGCTATGTGGGGACATTTGAAAGGGGTCTTGGGTTTTTGCAATGTGAGGATATTTGAAAGGATTCTTAGATTTTTGCAATGTGGGGTCATTTGAAACGGTCTTAGGTTTTTGCAATGTGGAGATATTTGAAAGGGGTCTTAGGTTTTTGCAATGTGGGGACATTTGAAACGGTCTTAGGTTTTTGCAATGTGGAGACATTTGAAAGGGTCTTAAGTTTTTGCAATGTGGAGACATTTGAAAGGGGTCTTAGGTTTTTGCAATGTGGAGACATTTGAAAGGGGTCTTAGGTTTTTGCAATCTTGAGACATTTGAAAGGGGTCTTAGGTTTTTGCAATGTGGAGACATTTGAGAGGGTCTTAGGGTTTTGCAATGTTGAGACATTTGAAAGGGGTCTGAGGTTTTTGCAATGTGGAGACATTTGAAAGGGGTCTTAGGTTTTTGCAGTGTGGAGACATTGAGTGGGTCTCTTTTGAGGTTTTTCAATGTGGGGACATTTGAAAGGGGTCTTAGGTTTTTGCAATGTGGTGACATTTGAAAGGGGTCAATTGAGGTTTTTGGGCAATGTGTAGACATTTGAAAGGGGTCTTAGGTTTTTTTGCAATGTGGGGGATTTGAAAGGGGTCTTAGGTTTTTTGCAATGTGGGAGACATGAAAGGGGTCTTAGGTTTTGCAATGTGGAGACATTTGAAAGGGTCTTAGGTTTTTGCAATGTGGGGACATTTGAAAGGGGTCTTAGGTTTTTGCAATGTGGAGACATTTGAAAGGGGTCTAGGTTTTTGCAATGTGGGGACATTTGAAAAGGGGTCTGAGGTTTTTGCAATGTGGAGACATTTGAAAGGGGTTCTTAGGTTTTTTGCAATGTGGGGAGGCATTTGAAAGGGGTCTTAGGTTTTGCAATGATGGGACATTTGAAAGGGGTCTTAGGTTTTTGCAATGATGGGATATTTGAAAGGGGTCTTAGGTTTTTTGTGCCAATGTGGAGACATTTGAAAGGGGTCGTGATTTTGGTTTTTGCAATGATGGGACATTTGAAAGGGGTCCTTAGGTTTTTGCAATGTGGAGACATTTGAAAGGGGTCTTAGGTTTTTTGCAATGTGGGGGGGACAATTTGAAAGGGGGTCTTTAGGTTTTTGCAATGTGGGGACATTTGAAAGGGGTCTTAGGTTTTTGCAATGTGGAGACATTTGAAAGGGGTCTGAGGTTTTTGCAATGATGGGACATTTGAAAGGGGTCTTAGGTTTTTGCAATGTGGAGACATTTGAAAGGGGTCTTAGGTTTTTGCAATGATGGGACATTTGAAAGGGGTCTTAGGTTTTTGCAATGTGGAGACATTTGAAAGGGGTCTGAGGTTTTTGCAATGTGGGGACATTTGAAAGGTGTTAGTTTTTGCAATGTGGGGACATTTGAAAGGGGTCTTAGGTTTTTGCAATGTCGGGGTTAGGTTTTTGCAATGTGACATTTGTGTCTTAGGTTTTTGCAATGTGGAGACATTTGAAAGGGGTCTGAGGTTTTTGCAATGTGGAGACATTTGAAAGGGGTCTGAGGTTTTTGCAATGTGGAGACATTTGAAAGGGGTATGAGGTTTTTGCAATGTGGGGACATTTGAAAGGGGTCTTAGGTTTTTGCAATGTGGGGACATTTGAAAGGGGTCTTAGTTTTTGCAATGTGGGGACATTTGAATGGGGGTCTGAGGTTTTTGCAATGGTCGGTTTTTTTTGACATTTGAAAGGGGTCTTAGGTTTTTGTGTGGGCAATGTGGGGACATTTTGAAAGGGGTCATGAGGTCGCAATGGCGACTAAAGAGGTCTTTGATTTTTCAATTTGTGGGACATTTTGAGGGGTCTGAGGTTTTTTGCAATGTGGGAGGACATTTTTGAAAGGGGGTCTAGTGCAATTTGAGGGGACATTTGAAAGGGGTTTTTGTTTTTGCAATGTGGAGACATTTGAAAGGGGTCTGAGGTTTTTGCAATGTGACATTTGACATTTGAGGGGTGCTGAGGTTTGTGCAATGTGGAGACAGAAGGGGATGGAGTTTTTGCAATGGAGGGGGACATTTGAAAGGGGTCTGAGGTTTTTTGCAATGTGGAGACATTTGAAAGGGGTCTGAGGGTTTTTGCAATGTGGACATTTGAAACAGGGGTCATGAGGTTTTTGAAAAGGGGCAATGGGGTTAGACATTTGAAAGGGGTCTGAGGTTTTTGCAATGTGGAGACATTTGAAAGGGGTCGGGGTGAAGTTTTTGCAAATAAAATGGATATTTGAAAGGGGGTCGAGGTTTTTGCAATGACATTTGAAAGGGTCTAGGTTTTTGCAATGTGGAGACATTTGAAAGGGGTCTGAGGTTTTTGCAATGTGGAGACATTTGAAAGGGGGTCTGTTGGTTTTTGAATGTTTTTGCAATGTGGGGAGGGGACATGTGGGGGAAAGGGGTCTTAGGTTTTTGCAATGATGGGACATTTGAAAGGTCTTAGGTTTTTTGCAATGTGGGACTTTGAAAGGGGTGGAAGCTTTTTACGTGCAATGTGGAGCCAAATAGGTTTTTCTGAGGTTTTGCAATGTGGAGACATTTAAAGAGTGCTATTTGAGGTTTTTCAGGCAATTGGGGAGTCTAGGTTTTTGCAATGTGGGGACATTTGAAAAGGGGTCTTAGTTTTTTTAGGTTTTTTGCAATGTCGGTTTTTCATAAAAGTTTTAGCTAGGTTTTTGCAATGTGGGGACATTTGAAAGGCTTAGTTTTTGCAATGTGGGGAGACATTTGAAAGGGGTCTGAGGTTTTTGCAATGTGGACATTTGAAAGGGGTCTGAGGTTTTTGCAAATGTGGAGACATTTCGAGGGGTCAATGTGGAGCGGGGTGAGGTTTTTCAAGTGAAAGGGTCATTTTTGCAATGAGGGGCATTTGAAAGGGGTCTGTTTTTAGGTTTTTGCACCTGTTTTTGGAAGACAATGTGGGGTCTTAGGTTTTTGGCAATGTGGGGGAGCTTTTTGAAAGTGGGGTTTCTAGGTTTTTTTGGCCAATGTGGGGACATTTGAAAGGGGGTCTTAAGTTTTTGCATGTGGGTTTAAAGGGCATTTGAAGGGGTCGTTTAGGGGTGTTTTGCAAATGTGGAGACCATTTGAAAGGGGTTCTTAGGTGCAATGTGGAGACATTTGAAAGGGGTCTTAGGTTTTTGCAATGTTGGGGAAGAAACCTGAAAGGGGTCTTTGGAGTTTTGGCAATTTGGGGACCATTTGAAAGGGGTCTTTGGAAGGTTTTTTGCAATGTGCGGGACATTTTTGAAAGGGGTCCTTTGAAAGGGGTGGCATGTGGAGACTTTGAGGGTCTGATTTTTGGGGTGGGCAATTGTGGGGACATTTTTTGGAAAGGTTTTTGTCCTGAAGGTGCAATGGAGATTTAAAGGGGTCTAGGTTTTTGCAATTGTGGGGACATTTGAAAAGGTCTTAAAGGTTTTTGCAATGTGGAGACATTTGAAAGGGGTCTGGTTTTTTGTAACCGGTGAATAGATTTGAGGGGTTTCTTTGGTTTTTGGTAATGTGGGGAAAATTTGGGGAAAGGGGTCTTTTGGTTTTTGTAAGTGGGGACTTTTAAAATGTCCTTAAGGTTTTTGTAATGGTGGAGACATTTGAAAAGGGGTCTTTGGTTTTTTGTAATGGTGGGACATTTGAAAAGGGGTTTTGGTTTTTGGCAATTTTGAGACATTTGAAAGGTTTTTTGGTTTTTCTTTGAGGTTTTGAAAGGGGGAGGGGGGGGGGGGCAATGTGGGATTTAAAAGGTCCTTAGGTTTCATTTGCAAATGTGAGGACAATTTAAAGGGGGTCTTCTGTTTTTGCAATGATGGGACATTTGAAAGGGGTCTTAGGTTTTTGCAATGTGGAGACATTTGAAAGGGGTCTTAGGTTTTTGTAATGTGGAGACATTTGTAAGGGGTCTTTGGTTTTGTAATGTGTGGGACTTTTGAAAGGGGTCTTAGGTTTTTGTATGTGGAGACATTTGGACAGGGGTCGTAGGTTTTGTAATTGTGGAGCATTGAAAGGGGTATTAGGTTTGGCAATGTGGAGACATTTGAAAGGGGTCTTCTGTTTTTGCATGAATGGACATTTGGGAAAGGGGAAACTTTAGGTTTTTGCAAGTAGACATTTGAAAGGGGTTTCTTAGGTTTTTTTGTAATGTTTGTAGACATTTGTTAAGGGGGTCTTTTGTTTTTTAATGTGTGACCTTTTGAAGGGGTGCTTAGGTTTTTGTAATGTGGAGACATTTGACAGGGGTCTTAGGTTTTTTGTAATGTGGACATTTGAAAGGGGTCTTAGGTTTTTGCAATGTGGACATTTTGAAAGGGGTCTTAGGTTTTTGCAATGTGGAGACAAATTTTCAAAGGGGTCTTTTGGTTTTTGTAATGGGGGTGTGGACATTTGAAAGGGGTCTTAGGTTTTTGTAATGTGGAGAAACATTTTGAAAGGGGTCTTTTGTTTTTGTAATGTGTGGACATTTGAAAGGGGTCTTAGGTTTTTGCAATGAATGGGACATTTGAAAGGGTCTTATTGGTTTTTGCAATGGGGAGACATTTGAAAGGGGTCTTAAGGTTTTTGCAATGATGGGACATTTGAGGGGTTTTAAAAGGTTTGCAATGTTGGAAACATTTGGGAAAGGGGTCTTTAGGTTTTGCAATGTGGAGCCATTTAAGGGTTTGGGGTCTTAGGTTTTTGTTAACTGAGGGGGAATTTTGAAAGGGGCTTTAGGTATTTACAATGAGGGGGGAATTTGAAAGGAGGGTCTTAGGTTTTTGCAATGATGGGACGTTTGAAAGGGTCTTAGGTTTTTGCAATGATGGGACATTTGAAAGGGGTATTTGGTTTTTACAATGAGGGGAATTTGAAAGGGGTCTTAGTTTTTTGCAATGTGGAGACATATGAAAGTGGTCTTAGGTTTTTGCAATGTGGAGACATTTGAAAGGGGTCTGAGGTTTTGCAATGTGAGACATTTGAAAAGGGGTCTTAGGTTTTTGCAAAATGTGGAGCATTTTGAAAGGGGTCTTAGGTTTTTTGCAATGAGGGGAATTGAAAGGGGTCTTAGGTTTTGCAATGATGGGACATTTGAAAGGGGTCTTAGGTTTTTGCAAATGATGGAACATTTGAAAGGGTTTTCTTAGGTTTTTACAATGAGGGGGAATTTGAAATGGGGCTATTAGGTTTTTGCAATGTGGAGACATTTTGAAAGGGGTGGTTTAGGTTTTGCAATGTGGAGACATTTGAAAGGGGTCTTAGGTTTTTGGGGGGGCAATGTGGATATTTTAAAGGGTCTTAGGTTTTTGCAATGTGGAGACATTTGAAAGGGGTCTTAGGTTTTTGCAATGTGGGGATATTTGAAAGGGGTCTTAGGTATTTGCAATGATGGGATATTTGAAAGGGGTCTTAGGTATTTGCAATAATGGGATATTTGAAAGGGGTCTTAGGTATTTGCAATGATGGGATATTTGAGAGGGGTCTTAGGTTTTTGCAATGTGGAGACATTTGAAAGGGGTCTTAGGTTTTTGCAATTATGGGACATTTGAAAGGGGTCTTAGGTTTTTGCAATGTGGAGACTTTGAAAGGGGTCTTAGGTTTTTGCAATGAGGGGAATTTGAAAGGGGTCTTAGGTTTTTACAATGAGGGGAATTTGAAAGGGGTCTTAGGTTTTTGCAATGATGGGACATTTGAAAGGGGTCTTAGGTTTTTGCAATGTGGGGACATTTGAAAGGGGTCTTAGGTTTTTGCAATGATGGGACATTTGAAAGGGGTCTTAGGTTTTTGCAATGAGGGGAATTTGAAAGGGGTCTTAGGTTTTTGCAATGATGGGACATTTGAAAGGGGTCTTAGGTTTTTGCAATGATGGGACATTTGAAAGGGGTCTTAGGTTTTTACAATGAGGGGAATTTGAAAGGGGTCTTAGGTTTTTGCAATGTGGAGACATTTGAAAGGGGTCTTAGGTTTTTGCAATGTGGGGACATTTGAAAGGGGTCTTAGGTTTTTGCAATGTGGAGACATTTGAAAGGGGTCTTAGGTTTTTGCAATGATGGGATATTTGAAAGGGGTCTTAGGTTTTTGCAATGTGGGGATATTTGAAAGGGGTCTTAGGTTTTTGCAATGATGGGATATTTGAAAGGGGTCTTAGGTATTTGCAATGATGGGATATTTGAAAGGGGTCTTAGGTTTTTGCAATGTGGGGACATTTGAAAGAGGTCTTAGGTATTTGCAATGATGGGATATTTGAAAGGGGTCTTAGGTTTTTGCAATGATGGGATATGTGAAAGGGGTCTTAGGTTTTTGCAATGATGGGATATTTGAAAGGGAAAGGGGTCTTAGGTTTTTGCAATGATGGGACATTTGAAAGGGGTCTTAGGTTTTTGCAATGATGGGACATTTGAAAGGGGTCTTAGGTTTTTGCAATGATGGGATATTTGAAAGGGGTCTTAGGTTTTTGCAATGTGGAGACATTTGAAAGGGGTCTTAGGTATTTGCAATAATGGGACATTTGAAAGGGGTCTTAGGTTTTTGCAATGTGGAGACATTTGAAAGGGGTCTTAGGTTTTTGCAATGTAAGAACGTTTGAAAGGGGTCTTAGGTATTTGCAATAATGGGACATTTGAAAGGGGTCTTAGGTATTTGCAATGTGGAGACATTTGAAAGGGGTCTTAGGTTTTTGCAATGTGGAGACATTTGAAAGGGGTCTTAGGTTTATGCAATGTGGGGACATTTGAAGGGGTCTTAGGTTTATGCAATGTGGGGACATTTGAAAGGGGTCTTAGGTATTTGCAATAATGGGACATTTGAAAGGGGTCTTAGGTATTTGCAATGATGGGATATTTGAAAGGGGTCTTAGGTATTTGCAATAATGGGACATTTGAAAGGGGTCTTAGGTTTTTGCAATGTGGAGACATTTGAAAGGGGTCTTAGGTTTTTGCAATGTGGAGACATTTGAAAGGGGTCTTAGGTTTTTGCAATGTGGGGACATTTGAAAGGGGTCTTAGGTTTTTACAATGAGGGGAATTTGAAAGGGGTCTTAGGTTTTTGCAATGTGGGGACATTTGAAAGGGGTCTTAGGTTTTTGCAATGTGGAGACATTTGAAAGGGGTCTTAGGTTTTTGCAATGTGGGGACATTTGAAAGGGGTCTTAGGTTTTTGCAATGTGGAGACATTTGAAAGGGGTCTTAGGTGTTTGCAATGATGGGATATTTGAAAGGGGTCTTAGGTTTTTGCAATGTGGGGATATTTGAAAGGGGTCTTAGGTTTTTGCAATGATGGGATATTTGAAAGGGGTCTTAGGTATTTGCAATGATGGGATATTTGAAAGGGGTCTTAGGTATTTGCAATGATGGGATATTTGAAAGGGGTCTTAGGTTTTTGCAATGTGGGGACATATGAAAGGGGTCTTAGGTTTTCACAATATTGGGACATTTAGGGGGTGCCTTTGGTTTTCACTATGTTGGGGCATTTAGGGGCGCCTTTGGTGTTCTAAGTTTTTTTGTTGGAAGGGGGCCATTTGAAAAGAGCTAGGTTTTATCATTTTTGACAATAGTCATATTGCAACATTTCGGTTATGGTGCTTTGCTGAGCGAAAATTAATTTAGGGCATGATTATAATGGGAAAAAAAGTGAAAGATGATAAAAAAAAATCCGCAGCATTATATATATAGGTCGATAACTGACACATCAGAGCATTCATATTAAGATCGGTTAAAGCCTGAAACGTACAGGTAACAAAGTCGTTGCTTTGATAGTTGATTTATCTTGGAATGTGAAAACCTGCGTAGTATTTACATCTGGGGATCCACATGCACATCTAGTAAAACTGCCGAGTGCCTTCCACGTGGCCTGGAATCGAAATGTCAATTTTTTAAAATTATGATAAACCCTATTCTTATAAAAGAGTAGTAAGAAGGAAAATGAATGATTGTTTTAACTTGAAGAGTCTGTGAAACATAATCCACATTATGCCCCTTCATCGTGTGTTCTGGTTAACAACAAGCTAAGAGGATATCATGTCGATCATTAGGACGCAATGCTTCACACTATTCAATTCATAAAGATAAGAAAAAAAATGCGCCGGGGTGGCTAAATTCAACCTTAAATAAAATAAAAAGAGCTGAGGCTAGAGGGCTGCAATTTGTAATGTTTGATGATTGAGGGGTGGATGATCAACTCACCAAGTTGCAGCTCTCTTGCCTCTGTAGTTTTTAAGATCTGAGGACGGACAGAAAAAATTCGGACGGACGGACAAAGCCATCTCAATAATTTTACAGAAAACTAAAAACTTGTAACTTAATTTTTTCCTCACACTCTGCTTTCAAGACGCAATGCGTTTAAATGACCGTACTTTTTTAATGAATGGTACGAATTTTATGGAGGAAATGGCAATTTTTGTTTCCTTTTCTTTTCCTGTTCGGAGGCAAACATTAAAAAAAATTATTGGGCAGGAATTAGCGTTCCACTTAAGTTTTTCCTTGTTTGTGTAAGATGTACTCTCGTTTCCTAGACATCCGAGATAGAGGGAGAGAGAGAGTTGATTGGTTGAACAATCTTGAAAATCGATATTTTGTTTATTTTTCTTTTGTTGGTATATAAATATGTTTAAAAAATTATATACACATATATAAAATTAATATATATATAATATATATATATATATATATATATATATTATATATATATTTGAAAGTCGATAGTTTTTTTTTTATGCTGATTTTGCCGTATCCATATACATATATATAATATATATATATATATATATATATATATATATATATATATATCTATATCTATCTCTATATCTCTATATATCTATATATATATATATATATATATGGATATATATATATATATATATATATATATATACATATATATATATATATATATATATATATATAATATATATACACAGTATTGTTGATGAAGTTAATGGACTACCACTTAATCAAGACTTCACGATGCAGAGCTTCAGTGGATGTGTCATGCATAAAAGAAATGTTCGTTTAATGGTAATTGATTCACTGGGTGGCTGAAGGACTGAATACTGATACAGACCTCGATAAAAAAAAGGGTTCGTCGTAGGATAGTCTATCACTTTTTCCTCTCTCTCTCTCTCTCTCTCTCTCTTCCCCTCTCTCTCTCGCTCTCTTCTCTCTCTTCTCTCTCTCATCTCTCTCAATTCCATTTTACGCGATAATAAGGATATCAAAAGTGCAAGTGATTTGTCTTTCCCTCTATCACTCTCTCCGAATGGCGAAGTTCAAGGTGGGGGGTGGGATTGAGATATTGGATGGGAGAAATAGAAGATGGGGAACCCATCACACCACCACCCCCTCTCCCACCTCTCCACTCCCTCACATGAGCCCCTTTCGTCCCATGGAAATACGGATGTTATCAGGGCTGGCCATCGCGCGTTCGCTGGCCTCTTCTGCGACATGACAGCTACAAATTAGTCCGTCTCGGGAGATGTTGAAGGCGTAATGCCGTCCGCTGATTGGGTCTTGTTGCCGGATGATGTTGACGATACTGTCTGCCGAGCTTCCAAGGCTGCCCGGCCTGGAAATACCGGCCGCTGGACGAACGGATGCTTACAAGCAAATGCGAAAGGCTGAGAAAAAGTGGTTAGAATTGGCAAAAATGGAAATCGCACTCGGTGAGACGATGTTGATCAAATGACTAGGAGTAATATAGAAAACGGCTTCTGAAATGACAGGTTATGTTATCATCCTTAGTGAGAAAATGTTGGTAAATCAAATAAGAACGAAGTAGAAAAAGTATTTTAAAATAGGAATTCAAAACATTAAGGCAAATTATACAAAAAGATAAAATACTGTAAAAGTAAGATTTTAGGTAAAAAAAAATTCTCTTAAAGATAATAGCTAGGCGGCGGAATGTTTCTTATACAACAAATAAGAAAGGATGAACATATCATAAACAAAGAAATATAGAGTAGACTAACAATTCAACTTCAACGGGGAACTTATTCCTCATTCGACGATGCCATGTAATCGGATGTTTCATTTCATGTAATGACCCGTTTCGTGATTCGAGAAAGGAAGACGCAATGCGAGAGAGAGATTCTTGTGACCGGGTTAATGAAAACCTTTAATGAAAGCCCTCCCTACCTTGTTTACGACCGAAAGACAGCGAGAAACCGTCTCGTGGACGGTAACGATTCGTAGTTTTTGCTTATTTTTTTTGCACTCGTTTTTTGTGGTTGCTTTTATGACCACTCATTACCACAACAATTATGATTGCACTCCTCCTGGATGACGGACTCCACTCTTGGAGCTAAGTACGGCTCGATGGTTTTAATAGAGAAAGTAATCTAGATAAGTACAAGCAATTATTTATTACTCGGTCTTAATGAAGCCGTAAGTAATGTTCTTGGATCACTAAGTAACGTTCTTCATCTCTCTAAAAATAACCCTTCCTCTCCGGCTCTTGGTGAATTGCCCAGATGTCAGTGCCGTAGATCAAGGTTAAATACAAACATTAAAAACATGAGCTGTAAGGGATGGGGAACAAGAGAGAGAAGGTGAGATATATATATATATATATATATATATATATATATATATATATATATATATATATATATATATATATATAATATAGCATTCTCCACGTTTTACTTTTTAAACATTCTTCACTTCTTATTTTAGTTTATTATTTTTTTAATTATTATTTTTTAGAATATTTAAGTTTTACATGGTTCCATTTTTATTGATATTAATACTGAGTCTTATTTTAATTTGTGTATTTTGTATATTTTACAGCTCTGAAGATGAGATCCAAAGTCTCAAAATTTGGATAATAAATAAATAATGCTTCGTTGGCTATTCTCATCCTGTTTATATTGAATCTACGGCTTTCCCCGATGGCCCTACCTTCCTGTATGTATGTATGTATGTGTATGTAAATGAATATGTATATAATATATATTATATATATATATATATATAATATATATGCAATATAAAAACACTGTATTCGTGCTTCTAAGAAATCAATAGAGGGATCCACAGTAATATCCTTGTTTATCTTGATATAATATATTTATACAAAGCTTAAAGCTTTCGTCCATCCTCCTGTGGACTTGATCACTCCACAGGAGGTATGGACGAAAGCTTTAAGCTTTGTATAAATATATTATATCTAGATAAACAAGGATATTACTGTGGATCCCTCTCTTGATTGTATACATATATAATATATATATATATATATATATATATATATAATATATATATATATATATATATATATATATATATATATATATATATTGTGTGTGTGTGTGTGAGAGAGAGAGATGAGTTTAGCTGTAAGCTTTTGACAGGCGTTGTAGTATTAGGAACGATAAAATGGAGAGAGAGAAAGAGAGAATCCCGATAGGATGCTGAATGTCCCCGTGATAGATACGACCGTCACTCACGTGATAAGCATCTTTTTAAGGCACCATCCATCGTGTCTCTTGCTTAAAGGAATCCTTTCGCAGTGAATATCCTACATCTAGCAGCATCTTGTGTTCCTTCCATTTAGGCGCATTCAAGACGAGAGGATCCTTTCTCTTCAGTCCTTGAGTGTGTCTTTGAGGTTGACGATCGCTCTCGCCTGAATTCATTCATGTCCTTGCTGTCCCTCTGATTTTCTTGATAAGCTACACGTCTCGGGAATGAGCGGAGGGTTTGTCACGAAAAGAACTCTACTTTTTCATACAGACAGAAATTTCGTAATTAGTCTGGTTGTAATCAAGGATATTATGAGCAATGTTTGTTTGCGGGGAGGGGGGTGGGGGGGAGATTCGTCTCGAGTTGTCCGGATTGGGGAGTTTTTTAGATGTATTTTGTGTTTTAACAGGCGCGGTCTCGTTAAACAAGCGTCTCATTTAGGGAGTACTTCCAAACAAATTCATCTCCGTAGGGTGGTTAATACCGTTAGTGCACCTCACGCGGTGTACTGTAGGTATTACCTAAGGTTCTTTGCAACATCCCTTTCGCCCCAAGCTGCAACCTCTTTCGTTTTTTATACTGTACCTCCGTTCATATTCTCTTTCTTCCATCTGGCTTTCCATCCTCTCTAACAGTTGTTTCATAGCGCAAATGCGAGATTTTCCTCCTGTTACACCGTTTCAAAACACTTCCCCATTCAAATTTCAATTCCCGTTTCATCGCTGAATGACCTCACAGGTCTCAGCGCTTGCCCTTGCCCAAAAATCTATGCACCTTCCTATATTCAAACAAACAAAAGCGCCTCAGTGGCGTGATCGGTATGGTCTTGGCCTGCCACCTCGGTGGCCATGAGTTCGATTCTCGTGCATTCAACTGAGGGGTTAGAGATGTGTATTTCTGGTGATAGAAGTTCACTCTCGACGTGGTTCGGAAGTCACGTAAAGCCGTTGGTCCCGTTGCTGAATAACCACTGGTTCCATGAAACGTCAAAACACCATACAAACAAACAACAATATATTAAAAGAAAATCGTGCTCAGTTTTCTAGAATTGTAGTTTCCGTTATTAAATGTATTCCTCTCCCTGTCTCTCGAAATGTGCTAGAGGCTATATTTTACCGACTGCACAATTTTTGCATTTTTGGTGACACACGAGTCCCTGAAGTTTATAAATGTTCTAGTTTTTCAAGTTTATTAGATTTGTATGTGAAGGATATGGAAAACCTGACCAATACGAAAAACCTTACAAAGTAGGAATTTTGTTAAATTTCCTCCTTAATGCTTTCAAACTTTGATCCTGTCTAATAATGTTTGAATTTCCTTCCCTGTAGATGTTCCATGTTTAGGGTTCCTCTTTTATTTGCTTATCGCAATAGGGACCAACCTTACTAACAACGAAGCTATACCATGGAGGTACGGTTTCTGCCTATTTTTCTACCTCCTTCCCCCTCCAATTCTTCGGCGCATTTCGTTGGAAATTTGATTGAAACCCTCACTTCTATCAATATGTTGGGTGGTCAGGTTTCTTCAGATCTGTTTGGGAAAGTCTATTTTTTTTTTTTTTTTTTTTTTTTTTTTTTAAATTTTTTATTTTTTTTTAATTGCAAAATCTGCCCCTTGAAACTTTGCGGCGATGTTTAGATGCATAAATTATTTTCCTCGTGCCTCTTATTAAGGCTTATGATAGACTTATCCATCCCGGTTTGAATGATTACTCACATACGCAAAGTGCTTCATCTTTTGCCTCCCTCTTCGATGGGACTGAATTTATGACAGGTCGTTTGAGCGCTGATCCCATTCCTACCTCATCCCTGTAGGGCTGATGCTCTCAGTGCACCTCACGTGGTGCACTATAGGCATTAGTAAAGGTTATTTGCAGCTTTTCTTCGTCCCCAAGCTGCACCATGTTTTAGAATTTTCATTCTTTTTCACGATGTAAAGCACTGAAGGGCGCTCTCTCTCTCTCTCTCTCTCTCTCTCTCTCTCTCCTCTCTCTCTCTCTCTCTCTCTCTCAAAATCAATAGAACACTGTGAATGAATAGTAAAACCTGCTCCTAGAGATAAGTGAGCACACGATGTCTCCTCGGATGGTCTAATAAGTCTTTGAGACATCCTAATCCTTGTATACTCTCTCTCTCTCTCTCTCTCTCTCTCTCTCTCTCTCCTGGAGAAATGGAAAAATCCTCCTCCCGTCATGGAAATCAGTTATTCTCGGGCTTAAATGTTCGAGGGACTGGTGCTTTCCTCATGCTACCAAGTTTTGGTGTTTTCTTCCTGCCTCTGGTTTTCCTGTCTTGGAATCTTTCTTCCTTGATGAGGTAAATCTGTTTAGTGTAGCATCATCAGCTGTTCAAGTTCATAACTGAGAATTTGTTTGTATAAAGAAGCTTCGTAAACTTCATTTTCCCGTTACAGTACTTATTTATTCAGTGTCACTATTACTTAAACACTA
>NC_061095.1:11652160-11659660 GCF_015104395.2 Macrobrachium nipponense | reverse complement strand
AGATATATTATATATATATATATATATATATATATAGATATATATATATATATATATATATATATATATATATATATATATATATATATATATATAATGTACACCTACAGTATTTAATTTTTAATTTGGATTTAATTTGTATAAAGTATTTTATCCTAGTTTCAGGACAGTTAAGGCTATATATCTGCCTACGACGCGCTGGAAATCCTGCTTTAGATCGTACGGGAAATCTGTTTTTTTTTTATAAGTGATTACGTGTAAGCCGACAGAAGAAGGAAGTCAAGTTGAGCTTTATTCCATACAGTATCTGGAAATGATGGAATTTGGACTTCTTGTGATGATCACGTAATCCGCATTGATACAGATGTCATCAAGGGAATCGGATTACTGCCCTGTAGAGGTAAAGCCGGAATCACATCTCGGCGATGTCAATGACAAAGTCAGAGTTGAAAAGGAGGATTTATTATACTTAGTTACGCGGATGCAAGAGTTAGCCGTAATAATAATAGAATAATAATATAGTAGTAGTATAATAGTAGATTCACATCAACCGTGCATTTGATGTCTAGGCCAGTCCCTTACGGCGCTCCTGGTTGGCTGTTGATAAGCCAATCACAGTGCTGGAAACTCTCAGTCTCTCTCGAGAGTGTTCACATGGGTAGGATCTATGTTCCACCTCTCCTGAGCGATACGTCTTTCAAAAATTCCCTCAGGAGAGGTGGAACATACATCCTACCTGTGTGAACTCTCGAGAGAGACTGAGAGTTTCCAGTCCTGTGATTGGCTTATCAACAGCCAATCAGAAGCGTCGTAATGGACTGGCCTAGACATCAAATGCACGGTCGATGTGAATCTACTATAGTAGTGGTGATGATATAATGATAATAATAATGTATTATATTGAGTGCTATGAGTAACAGGATATGTATTTTTTCCTTGAGTAACGATTATAGTCCACGAGATATGAACTCCCCGTCCATTGAAACAAGATGATGCAGACCAGCGTAGTATACATGATATCCAGTAAGTGCGATACAATTGAAAAATTGACTCAAAGCAAGTGGAAAAGTTACACTTTTAATATCTAATGTAAATAAATGGAAAAATTACACTTATAATAAGTATGTAAAACACTTACACTTTTAATATCTAGTGTAAATAAATGGAAAAATTACACTTATAATAAGTATGTAAAACACTTACACTTTTAATATCTAGTGTAAATAAATGGAAAAATTACACTTATAATATAAGTATGTTAAACACTTACACCTTTAATATCTAATGTAAATAAATGGAAAAATTACACTTATAATAAGTATGTAAAACACTTACACTTTTAATATATAATGTAAATAAATGGAAAAGTTTCACTTAAAATAAGTATGTAAAACACTTACACTTTTAATATCTAATGTAAATAAATGGAAAAATTACACTTATAATAAGTATGTAAAACAATGATAGCGATCAGTTCGACTCAAGTTACTGATTAATGTTCGGAGTCACACAGTAAAAAAGCTATAGCTGGCATTCGAAGGGGAATGATAAAGGATGCTAATGTAAAAAAAAATAAATTGATAATATTGATAAAATCATATAATAAGGAAAACTTCCCGGGACTAGGCATTTTATCCCCTTACAAATTACATTATTATATCCCAAAATGCAATTTCTTGTTAACAGTCGCCGGTCTCACTTTTGGCAAAATTTCCGTAAAAACCCGCTCTCAACGTTTTGCCTAATCCTGCTAACAAATGTACAAACAAACCAAACCAAAGGAAACCATAACCTCTTTAGCAAAGGTAGTAGTATTAACGATAATGTTTAGAGACTGCGAAACTCCATCAAAGCTACATGGTATGTATTCATTGTCGGTGCATCATTGGGATGTTGCTGTGTGATGTAATCGTCGTTGGGCTCTTATGTTTGAGAGAGAGAGAGAGAGAGAGAGAGAGAGAGAGAGAGAGAGAGCTTTATTTCCTCAAAGTTACCATCCTTATCACCCATTGCCAGTCATGAAGCAACGTTTTGGTGAAATGTTCGTGAAAATCTTGTTGGCAAATGGAAAAACAAACAGATAAAACTTTTCTATACCAAAAATTTAGCCGCCTCCCAAGTGCATTGTTACATTGTTTCTCCGACAATTTTGCTTTTAGTTGATGCCGTCCTTATTATTATTATTATTATTATTATTATATAAAGCCGTGATAAGAAGTACAGCAAAGAACTTCTATAAAATTAATGCAGCTGAAGAATCGGCAATCTCCCTCAATAGAACATACTTGAATGAAAGAGGGTATTATTATTATTATTATTATTATTATTATTATTATTATTATTATTATTATTATTATTATTATTATTATTATTATTGGCGGTCGTTTGCTATTGGACATACCAGTGTCCTGTTGTGTGTTTTCTTAATACGTCTCTCAGTATAATTTTTTAAAATCAGAAGTAAGCAGTGATGTAGCACCTCTCCATCTATCAAATGATATGCATAAACGTTGTCATGGCCGCATTGCTGCCCTGTTCATCTTTGATTATCATTATTATTATTATTATTATTATTATTATTATTATTATTATTATTATTATTATTATTTTTAGGAAATGATAGAGACCAACGATATTTTTCTTCAGGTGAGTTTCAGGTGACTCGGCAGTGCTGACCATCATAAATACCCTGTCATCTACCCTGACCGCCCCACGCTCTGCATGGCTATATCAGTTACGCTTAAGCCCAATTATGAATAGGACGGGTACCGTGAACGTCTTTTCTCTCTCTCTCTCTCTCTCTCTCTCTCTCTCTCTCTCTCTCTCTCTCTCTTTATATATATATATATATTATTATTTATTATATATTGTAATATAATTAATTATATATAATATATAAATATATATAATCTTCTTTTTTACGGCTGTTGGTTTCAGTTCGCTTTCTGCCCGCATATCTGTTCTTTTAAGTTAGAATTGCAGTGCATACCAACATCATGTCACCAAGTAATCTGTTTTCCCATGACATTCTTGCTTTCTTCCTTTTTTCATTGTCATTTCCATTTTTTTTTCATTATACTGTCTCTCTTGATATCAGTGGCGCCATTTTCATTATTTTATCTGTTTTCCCTGCAGCCCTTCCTCTCTTGTTATTCCGTATAATATCCCGTCGATTGGGCAACGACCAGTCATCGCAAACCTCACTTTCGATTCGAGAATTCATCCTTAGACTCCTGAGGGTGGGTTCTGAGACTCGCCTTATGTGCCTTCCATTACTTCTTTGCAAGCCCCTCAGCTGTAAGTGGATTACGATGGAAATAGTTTTTTTTTCCCCTCTGGTGGTTATTGCGTAGTTTTTATTTTTTCGTCGTGTTTACATTATGTAAAATTAAGTACTGCCTTTTCCGGTTTAACTAATATATTTTTGTTTCTCTCTAAGGGTTTGATGAAGGAGCTTTCAATATATATATATATATATATATAGTATGTATGTATATGTATGTATGTATGTATGTATATGTATGTATGTATATCGATATGTATGTATGTATATATATATATATAGCTATATATATATATATATATATATATATATATATATAGTATATATAAAATTTTATAACTGAATCACGAAATTATGGAACGTAGTGATATTATATAAATATAAGACAAATTCCACGAAGGAAAGAGAAACAACGGACTTCTGAAAGGGCTTTCGGCTTCTTGTGCATTACTTAGCAGATTTAAGAAATATGAAAATAAATTTACAAAGAAAGTTCGTAAAAATGACAAATGGGATTACAAAGGGAAAAAATATGTATACCTGGAATCCAACACAATTGATTGATTAGTAACCTTAGCAAAACATGGTTTAAGAGGTTTTACAAAAGATTAGGCCCACCAGCTGAGAAGCAGGGACAAGACCATTAAAAAGATTATACAAGGTAGGTGACTGACCTGCGTAAACTATTACAAAAGTACAACTCAATAATTCTCCACTTGGTAAACAATAATTTTTGCAAATTGAAATTTTTTACAAAAAAAAATATCAAGCGTACAAATACATAGAAAATATATATAAGGTAACTAATTTGTAATTAAGTCATTGATTTTATCTTTTAGGTTATTCTTGAACATTTTACTAATACAGGGGTCCAAATAATACATGCCAGGTCTAAGGTGAAAATTACAACTGCAAGTAAGTTATATTATAGCAGATTTGAAATCATTTCGTGAAGAGAAATCTTTCGTTCTGAAAACCACTGAACTTTCAATCCAATTTATCTTGTGCGAGTTTTCACTTGAATGAATGAATATAGCATTGGATGTTTACCCAGTTTTAACGGAATACTTAAGTTGTTTAATTTTTACAACATAAGTATTTTGTCAAAACTGGGTAAACATCCATTCAAGTGAAAACTCTCACTGGATAAATTGGATAGAAAGTTCAGTGATTTCCAGATCGAAAGATTTCTCCTCACAAAATCTTTTTGAATCTGCTATTATGCAGCTTACTTCCAGTTGTAATTCTAACCTTAGGCCTGGCATGTATTACTACTTGGACATTAGTAAAATGTTCAAGAATGACCTAAAAGATAAAATCGTTGACATAATTAAAAATTAGCTACCTTATATATATATTTGCTTTATATTCGATTTAATATTTTTTCGTAAAAATTTTCACCTTGCAAAAATTGGTATTGTTTACCAAATGGAGAGTTATTGAGTTGTACTTTTATACCATTTTTTTTCTTTTTTTTTTTGGTAGTCGGTCACCTTCCATGTATAATCTTCTAATTGTCTTGACCATGCTTCTAAGCTGTTGGGCCTAATCTTATGTAAGTAAACCTCTTAACCCCGTTCTGGTTGGTCTACTAATTCTTCAGTTGTGTTAGATTCCAGGTACATATTCTTTTTCCTTTGTGATCCCCATCTGTCGTTTATACGAGGTTTCTTTGTAAACTTATTTTTATATTTCTTCGGTCTGCTAAGGAAAGGACAAGAAGTCGGAAGGCCTTGCAGAGCTCCATTGATTCGCTTCCCTTCGTGGAATTTGTCTTTGTATATATATATATATATATATATATATATATATATATGTGTGTGTGTGTGTGTGTGTGTGTGTGTGTGTGTGTGTTTATGTTCATACTGAATCACGAAAAAATATGGAACGTGATGAACGTATATAAGGACAGATTGCCGACAATGGGAAAAAGAAACAGTGAAGTGGTGCTAGGCATTTTGACTTATTCTTTACTTAGCAGTCTGGAAAGTAAAGGACAGTAAGTTGAAAGGCCTAGCACCTTCCATTGTTTCTTTTTTCTTCGTACCATGTGTATATATATATACATATATATGTGTGTGTGTGTGTGTGTGTTTATGTATATATATATAATGCGTGTGTGTATATAATGTACACGTGTTTGTGTGTGGTGGTGTGTGTGTGTGTGTGCAACTACGCAGCATTTTTAAAATTTTATTTTGGGTTCTATTTATCCTTTTGATTATCTGATTCTAAATTTGTGTTTGAAAGAGGGAGGGTTAAACTTCGTCCCTCTCCCCACTCTGCATCTCTTAGAAATGTTTGGGGACCCCCTTCCCGTCCCCGCTCCCCTGCCCCGCCACTTCCCCCAGCATCCATTCTTCTTTTCTCTTTCTTTTTCCGTTCTCGCTCGTGTCGTCTCCTCTTCTGCTCCCCCTCCCCCATTTGCGTTGTCCGTCTCCTTTTCATTGGTTATAAAGATGGCAGCCTTTTAGGTATTGAGAATTTTCCGCTTAATTAGTGAAGTTGTTATGCCCGTTCAGAGTCTCTCTCTCTCTCTCTCTCTCTCTCTCTCTCTCCTCTCTCTCTCTCTCTCTCAGAGAGAGCTAATTTCAACGAGTTTTCCCTTTTGTATATATGTTTAAGTTTGAATATAAATCTTTTGTGTCCATTTCTATACATACGCTTCATAATTAAGGACATGTACTTAATTTAGATCAAGTGAGTTTCTGTGAATGTAGTATTTTTGTATCATGATTTTCCGATCATCCACTATATCATTCTTGTTTTTTATTAAGTTAGTTATCCAATAGTACTTTTATGTGAATTAGCTCCAGAAATTTGTTTTGTTCCAGTAAAAAGCGAGTTTTTATATATTTAGATATTCCGAATGTTTGCACGAGCATGAATGTTACCGCCCTCTCACTTCATTTCCTGTTGTCAGTATCATCTCCGTTTCAAAAATCACCGATCATTTTCAGGCTTCACGTGGCAGGGAGGGTTCCCTTTTTGATAGTGGACAGACAAGCGGCCATAGTATAGCATAGTAGATGTTTCTCAGGGGATTAAAACGCGAACCTTCACTCCATCGTCTCGGATTTCTTTTAATCCGGCCCATTAACCAGATTATCGGACATGAATACCGGCTAAGGGTTACACGTCGGTCGAGTGTGCTCGCGAGTACGTCACTCTCTCTCTCTCTCTCTCTCTCTCTCTCTCTCTCTCTCTCTCTTCATTTCGACGGCTCTCCAAGCGCCTTCCTCTTCCTCCTCCTCCTCAATGCCATTGGAGTCACGTGACCACTTCCTCCGGTCCCGCCCAAGCACGCGCCCCAAATACACCCACCCTTCTCTCCACTCTCGGACACCTACCACCCACTAGGCGTGAGAGACACAAAGACCAGCTTTCGCAAATTGTTTGTGATCTACCTCCGGATCTATATATAGATTGTGCTCTCATATATAATGGAACCCTCTCAGAAACGACCTTCTTTTTCGTTAAACTCTCGATGTTATTTTGGATATAAAATAAAAATACATTTTTTAGATTAATGTTACGGTACTATAAAGTGTTGTGAAAGAGGCCTTGTCTTCAGTAAGCATTTTTTTTTTTTTATATTATTATTATTATTATTATTAAACTCCGCCAAGGATATCATGCTGTTTGTTTCTTTGTATTTGTTTATACTTATCTATTTTGTTATTACCATGATATAAAAAAAAATTTACATTTGTGTGTAGATTTTTAAGAAAATTTTACCGAAGTTAGTTCTCATGTCTTTTAATAAGGTTGAGACCGTAACTTTTGATGAGAAGGGAGGGACCTTGTGGGTGGTGTGTGGATTGCTTACCCTCTTTTCAAATATTCCAGGTTGAAGAAAACGAAACTGTTTGCACGATTATATAAATTGTTTGAGCTAATATGACAATCTTTTCGGTAAAAAAAAAAAAAAAAAAAAAAAAAAAAATCTTCCTGGAGGTTTTCTTTTTTTTAGGCATGTAAGGTGCCCGTCTCAATCTTTTTGTCTGTCCTTCCGCACTTTTTTTCTTCTGTCCGCCCTCAGAATATTAAAAAACTACTTGAGCTCCAGGGCTGTAAATTGTTGTGTTGATCGTCGACCCTCCAATCATGAAACATACCAAATAGCAGCCCCTCTAGCCTCAGTAGTTTTTATTTTATTTGAGGTTAAATTCTATCCAAGGGAAGAGAAAACTACTTTGCTAGTGTTCCAGTTGGTG
>NC_061095.1:11642116-11651660 GCF_015104395.2 Macrobrachium nipponense | reverse complement strand
AGACATTCGAAACGTGTCTTTGGTTTTTGTAATGTGTGGACATTTGAAAGGAGTCTTAGGTTTTTGCAATGTGGAGACATTTGAAAGGGGTCTTAGGTTTTTGCAATGTGGAGACATTTGAAAGGGGTCTTAGGTTTTTGCATTGATGGGACATTTGAAAGGGGTCTGAGGTTTTTGCAATGTGGAGACATTTGAAAGGGTCTTAGGTTTTTGCAATGTGGAGACATTGGAAGGGGGTCTTAGGGGGTTTTTGCAATGAGGGGAATTTGAAAGGGGTCTTAGGGTTTTTACAATGGAGGGGGTGGAATTTGAAAGGGGTCTTAGGTTTTTGCAATGATGGGACATTTGAAAGGGGTCTATTTGTTTTTTGCAAATGAGGGAATTTGAAAGGGGTCTTAGGTTTTTGCAATGATGGGACATTTGAAAGGGGTGTTAGGTTTTTACAATGAGGGGAATTTGAAAGGGGTCTTAGGTTTTTGCAATGATGGGACATTTGAAAGGGGTCTTAGGTTTTTGCAATGTGGAGACATTTGAAAGGGGTCTTAGATTTTTGCAATGTGGAGACATTTGAAAGGGGTCTTAGGTTTTTGCAATGTGGAGACATTTGAAGGGTCTTATGTGCAATGAGGGAATTTGAGAAATTTGTCTTAGGTTTTTGCAATGATGGGACATTTGAAAGGGGTCTTAGGTTTTTGCAATGATGGGACATTTGAAAGGGGTATTAGGTTTTTACAATGAGGGGAATTTGAAAAGGTCTTAGGTTTTTGCAATGTGGAGACATTTGAAAGGGGTCTTAGGTTTTTGCAATGTGGAGACATTTGAAAGGGGTCTTAGGTTTTTGCAATGTGGGGACATTTGAAAGGGGTCTTAGGTTTTTGCAATGTGGAGACATTTGAAAGGGGTCTTAGGTTTTTGCAATGATGGGATATTTGAAAGGGGTCTTAGGTTTTTGCAATGTGGGGATATTTGAAATGGGTCTTAGGTATTTGCAATGATGGGATATTTGAAAGGGGTCTTTGGTTTTTGCAATGTGGAGACATTTGAAAGGGGTCTTAGGTTTTTGGAATGTGGGGACATTTGAAAGGGGTCTTAGGTGTTTGCAATGAGGGGAATTTGAAAGGGGTCTTAGGTTTTTACAATGAGGGGAATTTGAAAGGGGTCTTAGGTTTTTGCAATGATGGGACATTTGAAAGGGGTCTTAGGTTTTTGCAATGATGGGACATTTGAAAGGGGTCTTAGGTTTTTGCAATGATGGGACATTTGAAAAAGGTCTTAGGTTTTTGCAATGAGGGGAATTTGAAAGGGGTCTTATGTTTTTGCAATGATGGGACATTTGAAAGGGGTCTTAGGTTTTTGCAATGATGGGACTTTTGAAAGGGGTCTTAGGTTTTTACAATGATTGGAATTTGAAAGGGGTCTTCGGTTTTTGCAATGTGGAGACTTTTGAAAGGGGTCTTAGGTTTTTGCAATGTGGGGACATTTGAAAGGGGTCTTAGGTTTTTGCAATGATGGGACATTTGAAAGGGGTCTTAGGTTTTTGCAATTATGGGATATTTGAAAGGGGTCTTAGGTTTTTGCAAGATGGGATATTTGAAGGGTCATAGGTTTTTGCAATGAGGGGATATTGAAAGGGGCTTAGGTATTGCATGTGGGGATATTTGAAAGGGTCTTAGGTTTTTTTGCAAAGGGGTCTTAGGTATTTTTGCAATGTGGGGATATTTGAAAGGGGTCTTAGGTTTTTGCAATGTGGGGACATTTGAAAGGGGTCTTAGGTATTTGCAATGATGGGATATTTGAAAAGGGTCATAGGTATTTGCAATGATGGGATATTTTAAAGGGGTCTGAGGTTTTTGCAATGATGGGATATTTGAAAGGGGTCTTAGGTTTTTGCAATGATGGGACTTTTGAAAGGGGTCTTAGGTTTTTGCAATGTGGAGACATTTGAAAGGGGTCTTAGGTATTTGCAATAATGGGATATTTGAAAGGGGTCTTAGGTTTTTGCAATGTGGGGACATTTGAAAGGGGTCTTAGGTTTTTGCAATGTGGAGACATTTGAAAGGGGTCTTAGGTATTTGCAATAATGGGATATTTGAAAGGGGTCATAGGTTTTTGCAATGATGGGACATTTGAAAGGGGTCTTAGGTTTTTGCAATAATGGGATATTTGAAAGGGGTCTTAGGTTTTTGCAATGTGGAGACATTTGAAAGGGGTCTTAGGTATTTGCAATAATGGGATATTTGAAAGGGGTCTTAGGTTTTTGCAATGTGGAGACTTTTGAAAGGGGTCTGAGGTTTTTGCAATGATGGGACATTTGAAAGGGGTCTTAGGTTTTTGCAATTTGGAGACATTTGAAAGGGGTCTTAGGTATTTGCAATAATGGGATATTTGAAAGGTGTCTTAGGTTTTTGCAATTTGGAGACATTTGAAAGGGGTCTTAGGTATTTGCAATGTGAGGACATATGAAAGGGGTCTTAGGTTTTTGCAATATTATGACAATTAGGGGGTGCCTTTGGTTTTTACGATGTTGGGACATATGAAAGGGGTCTTAGGTTTTTACAATATTTTGACAATTAGGGGGTGCCTTTGGTTTTTACAATGTTGGGACATTTAGGGGCGCCTTTGATGTTTTGAGTTTTTATTTTGGAAGGAGGCCATTTGAAAAGAGCTAGTTTTTATCATTTTTCACAATAGTAATATTGCAACATTTCGGTTATGGCGCTTTGCTGAGCGAAAATTAATTTCGGATATAATTATAAGGGAAAAAAAGTGAAAGATAATAAAAAAAAAATCCCCAGCATTATACATAAAAGTCGATAACTGACACATCAGAGCATTCATATTAAGCTCGGTTAGAGCCTGAAAAGAACAGGTAACAAAGTCGTTGCTTTGATAGTTGATTTATCTTGGAATGTGATAACCTGCGTAGTATTTACACCTGTTGATCCCCATGCACTTCTAGTAAAACTGCCGAGTGCCTTCCACGTGACCTGAAATCGAAGTGTCAATTTTTAAAAATTATGATAAGCTCTATTCTTATAAAAGAGAAGTAAGAAGGAAAATGAATGATTTTTTTAACTGAAGAGTCTGTGAAACATAATCCTCATTTTGCCCCTTCATCGTGTGTTCTGGTTAACAACAAGCTAGGAGGATTTCATGTCGATAATTAGGAGGCAATGCTTCACACTATTTAATTCATAAAGATAAGTAAAAAAATGCGGCGGGGTGGCTAAATTCAACCTTAAATAAAATAAAAAGAACTGAGGCTAGAGGGCTGCAATTTTTAATATTTGATGATTGAGGGGTGGATGATCAACTCACCAAGTTGCAGCTCTCTTGCCTCAGTAGTTTTTAAGATCTGAGGACGGACAGAAAAAATTCGGACGGACAAACAAAGCCATCTCAATTTTACAGAAAACTAAAAACTTGTAACTTAATTTTTTCCTCACACACTGCTTTCAAGACGCATGCTTTAATGACCCTACTTTATAATGAATGTACGAATTTTATGAGAAATGCAATTTTTCCTGTTCGGAGCAAATTATTGGGCAGGAATTAGCGTCCATTAAGTTTTCTTGGTTTGTGTAAGATGTATTCTCGTTTCCTAGACATCCGAGATAGAGGGAGAGAGAAAGAGATTGATTGGTTGAACAATCTTGAAAAATCTAATTTTTTTAAAATTTTTCTTTTGTTTGGTATATATTTTAGTTTTTAAAAAATTATATTTTTACCACATAGTTAAAAAGTTTAGGATATTATAATATATATATAATGTATATATTATATAATTTATAATATTAATTATTATATATATATATAGTCGATAGTATGCTGTTTTTCCGTATCCATATTACATAATAATATATATATATATATAGAAATATATATAATATATATATATATATATACCTATATATATATATATATATGGATATGGATATATGGATAATTAGATATATAGATATATAGATATATGATTTTACATAGATATATAGATAGATAGAATATATACACACACACACCACACACACACAGATATATATATATATATATATATATATATATATATATATATATATATATATACATATATATACTATATATATCTACTATATATATATATATATATATATATATATAATATAAAGACACAGTATTGTTGATGAAGTTAATGGACTACCACTTAATCAAGACTTCACGATGCAGAGCTTCAGTTGGATGTGTCATGCATAAACAGAAAATGTTCGTTTAATGGTAATTGATTCACTGGATGGCTGAATGAACTGAATACTGATACAGACCTCGATAAAAAAGGGTTCGTCGTAGGATAGTCTATCACTCTCCCTCTTTTTCCTTCTCTCTCTCTCTCTCTCTCTCTCTCTCTCTCTCTCTCTCTCTCAATTCCATTTTACGCGATAATAAGGATATCAAAAGTGCAAGTGATTAAGTATACTTTTGTTACTTTCCCTCTATCACTCTCTCCGAATGGCGAATTCAAGTGGGGGGTTGGTGGGGGTGGGGGGGGATTGAGATATTGGATGGGAGAAATAGAAGATGGGGAACCCATCACACCACCACCCTTCTCCCACCTCTCCACTCCCTCACATGAGCCCCTTCGTCCCATGGAAAATACGGATGTTATCAGGGCTGGCCCATCGCGCGTTCGCTGGCCTCTTCTGCGACATGACAGCTACAAATTAGTCCGTCTCGGGAGATGTTGAAGGCGTAATGCCGTCCGCTGATTGGGTCTTGTTGCCGGATGATGTTGACGATACTGTCTGCCGAGCTTCCAAGGCTGCCCGGCCTGGAAATACCGGCCGCTGGACGAACGGATGCTTACAAGCAAATGCGAGAGGCTGAGAAAAAGTGGTTAGAATTGGCAAAAATGGAAATCGCACTCGGTGAGACGATGTTGATCAAATGACTAGGAGTAATATAGAAAACGGCTTCTGAAATGACATTGGTTGTCATCATCCTTAGTGAGAAAATGTTGGTAAATCAAATAAGAACGAAGTAGAAAAACGTATTTTAAAATAGGAATTCAAAACATTAAGGCAAATTATACAAAAAGATAAAATACTGTAAAAGTAAGATTTTAGGTAAAAAAAAATTCTCTTAAAGATAATAGCTAGGCGGCGGAATGTTTCTTATACAACAAATAAGAAAGGATGAACATATCATAAACAAAGAAAATATAGAGTAGACTAACAATTCAACTTCAACGGGGACTTATTCCTCATTCGACGATGCCATGTAATCGGATGTTTCATTTCATGTAATGACCAGTTTCGTGATTCGAGAAAGGAAGACGCAATGCGAGAGAGAGATTCTTGTGACCGGGTTAATGAAAACCTTTAATGAAAGCCCTCCCTACCTTGTTTACGACCGAAAGACAGCGAGAAACTGTCCCGTGGACGGTAACGATTCGTAGTTTTTGCTTATTTTTTTTGCACTCGTTTTTTGTGGTTGCTTTTATGACCACTCTTTACCACAACAATTATGATTGCACTCCTCCTGGATGACGGACTCCACTCTTGGAGCTAAGTACGGCTCGATGGTTTTAATAGAGAAAGTAATCTAGATAAGTACAAGCAATTATTTATTACTTGGTCTTAATGAAGCCGTAAGTAATGTTCTTTGGATCACTAAGTAACGTTTCTTCATCTCTCTGAAAAATAACCCTTTCCTCTCCGGCTCTTGGTGAATAGCCCTAGATGTCAGTGCCGTAGATCAAGGTTAAATACAAACATTAAAAACATTGAGTTGTAAGGGATGGGGAACAAGAGAGAGAAGGTGAGATATATTATATATATATATATATATATATATATATATATATGGTATATATATATATTATATATATATATAGTATATTATATACTAGCATCTCACTCTATTTTAATATATATATTATTTTTTTATAATATAGTTATCATATTCATATTACTATACCTACATCTTATTTTATGTGATATTTTTTCTTTAATTATTTGTTACAGTATGAATATAGATCCATTATATGATATATAAATATGCTTCGTTTTACTAAACTTTCTTCTATTTTTAATTTTTATTTTTATTGATTTATACTTCTTTTTTAGAATGTACTTCCATTTTTTAGTTAATGGATTATTTTAATTTGTGTATTTTGTATATTTTACAGCCCTGAAGATGAGATCCAAAGTCTCGAAAATTTGGATAATAAATAAATAATGCTTCGTTGGCTATTCTCCATCCTGTTTATATTGAATCTACGGCGTTCCCGATGGCCCAACCTCCTGTATGTATGTATATGTATATATATATATCTATATATATATATATATATAGATATATATATATATATATATATATATATATGTGTGTGTGTGTGTGTGTGTGTGTGTGTGTGTGTGTGTGTGTGTGTGTGTATGTATATATATATATATATATATATATATATATATATATATATATATATATATATATATATATATATTTATAGGTATATATAGATAGTGTTTGTGTGTGTGTATGTGAGAGAGAGAGAGAGAGAGAGAGAGAGAGAGAGAGAGAGAGAGAGAGAATCCCGATAGGATGCTGAATGTCCCCGTGATAGATACGACCGTCACTCACGTGATAAGCATCTTTTTTAGGGCACCATCCATCGTGTCTCTTGCTTAAGAAAAGGAATCCTTTCGCAGTGATATCCTACGTCTAGCAGCAGTTTGTGTTCCTTCCATTTAGGCGCATTCAGACGAGAGGATCCTTTCTCTTCAGTCCTTGAGTGTGTCTTTGAGGTTGACGATCGCTCTCGCCTGAATTCATTCATGTCCTTGCTGTCCCTCGGATTTTCTTGATAAGCGACACGTCTCGGGAGTGAGCGGAGGGTTTGTCACGAAAAGAACTCTTTACTTTTTCATACAGACAGAAATTTCGTAATTAGTCTGGTTGTAATCAAGGATATTATGAGCAATGTTGTTTGCGGGGGATGGGTGGGGGCGGGGTGAGTATTTCTCGAGTTGTGTGGATTGGGGAGTTTTTAGATGTATTTTGTATTTTAATAGGCGCGTTTCGTTAACAAGCGTCTCATTCAGGGATTACTTCCAAACAAATTCATCTCCGTAGGGGGGTAATATACCGTTAGTGCACCTCACGTGGTGTACTGTAGGTATATTACCTAAGGTTCTTTGCAACATCCCTTTCGCCCCAAGCTGCAACCTCTTTCATTTTTTATACTGTACCTCCGTTCATATTCTCTTTCTTCCATCTGGCTTTCCATCCTCTCTAACAGTTGTTTCATAGTGCAAATGCGAGATTTTCATCCTGTTACACCTTTCAAACCTTCTTACTTTTAATTTCCCTTTCAGCGCTGAATGACCTCACAGGTCTCAGCGCTGCCCTTGCCCAAGAATCTATGCACCTTCCTATATTCAAACAAACAAAAGCGCCTCAGTGGCGTGATCGATATGGTCTTGGCCTGCCACCTCGGTGGCCATGAGTTTGATTCTCGGGCATTCAACTGAGGGGTTAGAGATGTGTATTTCTGTAGATAGAAGTTTACTCTCGACGTGGTTCGGAAGTCACGTAAAGCAGTTGGTCCCGTCGCTGAATAACCACTGGTTCCATGCAACGTAAAAACACCATACAAACCAACAACAATATATTAAAACAAAATCGTGCTCAGTTTTCTAGAATTGTAGTTTCTGTTATTAAATGTATTCCTTTCCCTGTCTCTCGAAATTGCTAGAGGCCATATTTTACCGCCTGCACAATTTTTGCATTTTTGGTGACACACGAGTCCCTGAAGTTTATAAATGTTCTAGTTTTTCAAGTTTTATTAGATTTGTATGTGAAGGATATGGAAAACCTGACCAATACGAAAAACCTTACTATAACTGGTTCACTTAAGGTAGATTCTTGGGTGATCCCCATGCCTACGAGACGTTAGTTTGGCGGCCGCTGATTGGCTGGGAGCTGCCTACCTCCCGGTACCAGCCAATCAGCGGCCACCAAACAAACGTCTCGTAAGAATAAGGCTCATCCGAGATTCTACCTAAAGTGAATCAGTTATAGTGCGTTTTTTACAAAGTAGGAATTTTGTTAAATTCCTCCTTAGTGCTTTCAAACTTTGATCCTCTCTAATAATGTTTGAATTCCATGCATGATTTTGGTTCCTTCCTTTATTGCTTTTATTTGCTTATCTCAATAGGGACCACTTGGCAGACGAAGCCTATACCTTGGAGGTACGGTTTCTGCCTATTTTTCTGCCTATTTTTCTGCCTATTTTTCTGCCTATTTTTCTGCCTCCTTCCCCCTCCAATTCTTCGGCGAATTTCGTTGGAAATTTGATTGAACCCCTCGCTTCTATCAATATGTTGGGTGGTCAGGTTTCTTCAGATCTGTTTGGGGAAGTCTATTTTTTCTTTTTTTTTTAAATTGCTAAATCTTCCCCTTGAAACTTTGCGGCGATGTATAGATGCATAAATTATTTTCCTCGTGCCACTTATTAAGGCTTATGATGGACTTATCCATCCCGGTTTGAATGATTACTCACATACGCAAAGTGCTTCATCTTTTGCCTCCCTCTTCGATGGGACTGAATTTATGACAGGTCGTTTGAGCGCTGATTCCATTCCTACCTCATCCCTGTAGGGCTGATGCTTTCAGTGCACCTCACGTGGTGCACTATAGGCATTAGTAAAGGGTATTTGCAGCTTTTCTTCGTCCACAAGCTGCCCCACGTTTTAGAATTTTCATTCTTTTGCACGATGTAAAGCACTGAAGGGCTCTCTCTCTCTCTCTCTCTCTCTCTCTCTCTCTCTCTCTCTCTCTCTCTCTCCTTCAAAATCAATAGAACACTGTGAATGAATAGTAAAACCTGCTCCTAGAGATAAGTGAGCACACGATGTCTCCTCGGATGGTCTAATAAGTCTTTGAGACATCCTAATCCTTGTAACTCTCTCTCTCTCTCGCCTCTCTCTCTCCGTCCTTCTCATCTCTCGTCTCTCTCTCTCTCTCTCCTCCTCATGCTACCAAGTTTTGGTGTTTTCTTCCTGCCTCTGGTTTTCCTGTCTTGGAAGCTTCTTTCTTCCTTGATTGGACGAGGTATATCTGGTTTAGGTGTAACAATCATCAGCTGTTCAAGTTCATAACTGAGAATTTGTTTGTATAAAGAAGCTTCGTAAACTTCATTTTCCCGTTTCAGTACTTATTTATTCAAGTGTCACTATTACTTAAACACTAGAGACTATTTTTGTGAAAATCATTGACGTATTCGACAACAATCTTTGTTTTTTTTAAATTTTAATATTACTTTTAAAGGATAGAACTCTCAACTATTTGCACTCCAGAATGAAGTAGATGGTAAGGTTTCAAAAGCAATAATATAATTGAAAGAGATCATGTTTACGGGTTATTAAATATTTAATTGCTAAGAAAATCTGTTACTTCTCTCTCTCTCTCTCTCTCTCACACACACACACACACACACACACACACACACACACACACACACACTTAGCCTGAATACGTGATCCTACATTACCGCAATGTGCGTGCTAGATAA
>NC_061095.1:11637116-11639616 GCF_015104395.2 Macrobrachium nipponense | reverse complement strand
TGTGTATTGAATCTCTGGGGAGTGATTTACCTGTAAATCCCGATGTAAGATTGGTCACAGTCCTGGCATGGGATCTCATATACCCCAGAGTCTTTGGGAGATGTCTTTTGTTGGACGTTAATCAGGATTTGGCTAAGGTATTTGGGTAGGTATGCAAAAGGGTTGGATTTCCCAAGGGTGTGAGTTACTCTCTTAATCGTCTCCATGGAAGGGGAATTTTTATTTTATTGTTGGGTGTGTCTCTGGTCTTGTCTTTAGGGGGTCGGTAGAAAATTACGTTTGCGTTTTTGAATTGGCTTTCTCAATTATATGGTCAGGATACTTTAAAGATGAAAGTTGCTTGCGAATTAGTTCAAATTCTTTTTTCCAGGAAATCTGGGGAACAAATTCGTAGGCTCTTAAGATAGGTTGCTAGCTACACCTATCTTGATAGTATTGTCATGATAGCTAAAGTAGTGAATATATGAAAGTGAGAACGTTGGTTTTCTGTATATGGTAAATTTGTATTCTGTCGTGTCTCTGATTATTAAAACATCAAGAAAAGGAATTTTGTTGTCTGTTTCCCATTCAACTTTAAATTTGATGCTGGGCACTAATGCGTTTAATTTTGAGAGGAATTCATTAAAATTACCCCACTTATTATCCCAAAATGTTAGTATGTCATCCACGTATCTCATCCACAGCATGTTTTTGGGTTTTATTGCATTTATTACTGTAGTTTCAAAGTATTCCATGTACAGATTGGCTAAAATAAGACTAAAGGACTACCCACTACTACACCCCGAATTTTTTGCTTGTAGAATGATTCCCCGAATGAAAATACGTTATTAGATGCACATAATTCAACTAACTTTATTATTTTGTCAAGTGCCAAAGGGAAATGATCTGAATAGGGGGATAATTTTTCCCTTAAAAACTGAAGAACGTCCTGTTTTTTTTTTTTTTTGGGGGGGGGGTCTTTCTCTCCTCCTAAAACCTCACATCTTCCTTAACGCTTGGGAACAGTATCTATGCTATCATCCTCTACTCTGTCCATATGACATACAATTCTTTTAAGTTTATGTATAGGAACTTACTTACTACTTCACATGCATATTTATAGCCCTTTTAAGTTCTTGCGCCACGTATACCACGTTCATACTTCATCTCAACAGGTGCATTTTTTTTTTAAAGCTTCTTGCAAAATATAATTGAAGATAATATTTTAAATATAATATTTTCCTTCTACAAATGTTCAGCCATTTAATGAACATTGAAAAAAATTTAATTTATTCAATGAACCTTGAAAATTTTCTTTTATTTAATTAAGGAACATTGAGAAATATTGAATTTATTTAATGAACCTTAAAAAATATATAATTTATTTAATGAACCTTCAAAAAATTTTATTTATTTAATGAACCTTCAAAAAGAATTTAATTAATTCAATGAACCATATAAATGAACATAACCATAGAATAAACTGGAGTCTGGCACGTATAATTTATAGCAGCAACTGCCGGTACAAGAGTCAAATGATGGAATCGGCCTTAATAAAAGAAAGGCGGTAATGAACATCTCAAAAGGAGCATGAATTTCAGATGTGATCGACAAGGTTTTCATTCAACCAACGCATAAGAAGATTAAAGGAAGATTATCATGGGGTTGACCTAAATTGGCTTACCTGTGGATGGATCTCTTGGTATAAATACCACCTTTTCTGTAAACTTTTCTCATTCACATACCTGAAGAGAGAGACAGCATCCTCTGAAATATAGTACTTTTCTCTCTATATTTTGGTGTTTTTATGGGACCCTTTTATTAGATATATATATATATATATTATATATATATATATATATATATATATATATATATATATAAATATATATATATATATAATATATATATATATATATATATATATATATATATATATATATATATATATATATAAATAAAATGTACTCGTACAGTATTAATTTTTTAATTTGGATTTAATTTGTATAAAGTATTTTATCCAAGTTTCAGGACAGTTAAGGCTATATGTCTGCCTACGACACGCTGAAAATCCTGCTTTAGATCGTACGGGAAATCTGTTTTTTTTATAAGTGATTACGTGTAGCCGACAGAAGAAGTCAAGTTGAGCTTTATTCCATACAGTATCTGGAAGATGATGGAATTTGGGACTTCTTGTGATGATCGTAATCCGCATTGATACAGATGTCATCAAGGAATCGGATTACTGCCCTGTAGAGTAAAGCCGGAATCACATCTCGGCGATGTCAATGACAAAGTCAGAGTTTGAGAAGGAGGATTTATTATACTTAGTTACGCGGATGCAAGAGTTAGCCGTAATAATAATAGAATAATAATATAGTAGTAGTATAATAGTAGATTCACATCAACCGTGCATTTGATGTCTAGGCCAGTCCCTTACGACGCTCCTGGTTGGCTGTTGATAAGCCAATCACAGTGCTGGAAACGCTCCAGTCTCTCTCTCGAGAGAGTTTCACATGGG
>NC_061095.1:11594616-11629616 GCF_015104395.2 Macrobrachium nipponense | reverse complement strand
GAGGTTTTCTCTTTTTAGCATGTAAGGTGCCCGTCTCAATCTTTTTGTCTGTCCTTCCGCACTTTTTCTGTCCGCCCTCAGATATTAAAAACTACTGAGGCTTCAGGGCTGTAAATTGTTATGTTGATCGTCGACCCTCCAATCATCAAACATACCAAATAGCAGCCCTCGAGCCTCAGTAGTTTTATTTTATTTGAGGTTAAATTTTATCCAAGGGAAGAGAAAACTACTTTGCTAGTGTTCCAGTTGGTGTAGAGAAGCTTTCTCTCAGAGCTGCGTATCCTGCTTGTGATAGAGTTTTATCCTGCTGAGCTTGAAAACTAATTGATATGCAATGTTGAATTAAACAGGTCTAATGCCTTTGCGGGTTCTTGCTTGGTAAGCTGCCTGTATTAAACAGGCACTTATTCACTCTTCTGGAACTCTCTTTAGTTTCATTTGGTGAGATTATTCTCGTTTGGTCTTTGGAATATTTCCCTGTTCTATAAATGTTATTTATAGATGAAGAATGCCTACTATTATTTTACATTCGTTAGTGTGTTTTGCTTATGTAAACAGAAGTAACTCTGTTTTCACTGATTTTTAATTCTACGTCTTCTGAAGGCCTTCTTTCTGTCCATATGAAGAGAGAGAGAGAGAGAGAGAGAGAGAGAGAGACTACACCGTACAGTGATTATATAGGAAGTACGAGGAGTGTTTGTACTTGAAAGTCTTCTGAAATTTTGTTTAAATCTTTAGCCCTGTGTCTATTTAAAAAGACTTCATTATTATTATTATTATTATTATTATTATTATTAGTTATTATTATTATTATTCTTTATTATTATTATTATTATTTATTATTATTATTTTATTATTATTATTAGAAGAAGAAGAAGAAGATATATCTATTCCCACAACAACAGAGAAGAAATTATAATAGAACTATAAAAAAAACAGAACCTCAAGTGCAATTGAAACTATGATTTGTTGAGACGTTTTACCACTGAGAGATGGCCTCTCATCATTATTATCATATAATATTATCATTATCACCGTTAGCATATATTCTTATGAACAACTCAAAAGGCGGCAGACTGCTGAGCAAAGATCCTAGCCTCCCATCATCTGGAGTAATTTAGGCACAAATGTAACGTCTGCTGTCGGCAGGGCCTTTTATGTCGGCGGTGCCAAGCAAAGCATGAAGAAGAGGCATGGGCAGGATAGGCCTACTTAGCTGACGGGTGACTGCAAGGAGAAAGAACGATGCGGCTCTTGAGAGCGTGTAGGCGCATAATCACAGGGGGCCGGGAACGAGCTGCTCCGCTGGCTTTAAAAGGGAGGACGCAGCGAGACAAAACAATTAGAATAATGAAAGAGACGAAGAAGCGTTCATATGCTAATGAACGCATCAGGAATACACCTTGTTGAGTCCCCGCTAAAGATGGACGGTGTCTGTTGACTTGGAGTGTCTTCAAACACTCTCTCTCCTCTCTCTCTCTCTCTCTCTCTCTCTCTCTCTCTCTCTCTCTCTCTCTCTATGAGTAAAATCATCACTCACTTTTTATCTCGCTTTTAGTTCTGTTTCCCCACCTTGGAAGTTATTTGTTCACTCGAACTTGCCTGAAAAAAATAATGAAATTTCTTCAACGTGATATATATAATATATATATATATATATATATATATATATATTATATATATTATATATTATATAATTATATATATTTCCATATTCAACATTACCGTGATTCATATACATCACATCGAGCTACAAATGTCCTTTAATGTCTAATTCGCTCTACCTCGGAATTAATATATTTTCATATATGTTTAACCGAAGGGGAATATTTTAGTCGATAAGAGATTTGTCGGCTCAAGGGCGTGAACCATCGACACCTACAAATCCAGGACGCACAGTGAAGCCTTAGACCACACCACCACCGCAAGAGGCTATAAGTTTATGCCGCCTCTCACCTACAAATACCTGTCGCTCTCAGGTATTCGTTGTTTTGGAGACTGCATCAACCCACCTCGACCTCGGTAACGTTGTAGTGCTTTTGTCCGCACGTAGCCATTATATGAGTGCAGTCTCCAAAACAACGAATACCTGAGAGCGACAGGTATTTGTAGGTGAGAGGCGGCATAAACTTATAGCCTCTTGTGGTGGTGGTGTGGTCTAAGGCTTCACTCTGCGTCCTGGATTTGTAGGTGTCGATGGTTCGCGCCCGTGAGCCGACAAATCTCTTATCGACTAAAAAATTCCCCTTCGGTTAAACATATATGAAAATATATTAATTCCGAGGTAGAGCAAATTAGTTATTAAAGGACATTTGTAGCACGATGTATATATATATATATATATATATATATATATATATATATATACACACACATATACATACTCTTATCAGACTCGAAAAGTTCTGATTTGCGGGAAATACAGGTAGATGCTATAGGTAGATAAGGATATCCTTTAAGATTTCGTATTATTATTCTGTTTGAGTAAAACTAAATCCCTTTTTTTTTTCCGTAGGGTGTAGTGCCATCAGAGCACCTCACGCGGTGCACTGTAAGCATTACTCGAGGCTCTTTGCAGCGTCCCTTCGGCCACTAGCTGCAACCCCCCTTCATTCCTTTTACTGTACCTTCGTTCTTATTCTCTTTTCTTCCTCCTTACTTGCCTCCGACGAAAATCAGCCGTGGCCATGAAACTTTCAGCCACAGCCTGTTTGTGGATTGTGTTGTTGGCACCTATAGCGTTGCCAGATGCACGTTCATGGCTAACTTTAACTTTAAATAAAATAAAAACTGCTGAGACTAGATGGATAAAATTTGGTATGTTTGATCAACATACAATTTGCAGCTCTCTAGCCTCAGTAGTTTTGAAGATGTGACGGCGGACGGACAGACAGAAGACCATCTCAATCGTTTTGTTTTTACAGGAAAGTAAAAATTATAAATATCCTTATTTTGTCATAACTGCAGATTATAAGGAATGTGTTATAAGTGTGGCTGACTTGGCTTGTTATCGATGTTTCATAAATCTCGTTGAACGGATTTTTATACTTGTCATCATCTTTTCTTTCTCCTTTTGCTTTGCTTATTCTTTTCACCTTTTTGCATGAGAACAAGTCTTCGACTTGAACGAAACGCTTTGTTGCCATGGTAGTGGCCTTTGGGCTCTATAGGAATGCCTGAACATAATCATAATTCCAGTATTTTACAGAGGTGCACCATAAATACCTGACTTAAAACATCTTGCCCTAAGGACTAAAATAATGCACAATAATTCTAAATTTTACAGGCTTTAGCTCTCTGTATCTCAGCTGCAAATTGTATGTTGCTCAAACGTACCAAATTGTAGCCATCTAGCCAACAAGACAATCCAACATGCCAAGCAAGGTCTGACACCGTGTTGCTCTCCGCAGGCTAGCCTAGATCTTGGCCTACATTATCCACTGACCGTATCTCGGTCATCTCTTTTTGAAGAACCATGTACCTTGTTCCCTCATCAAGAACAACTATGACAATAAAAACTCACTGTCCTGTGGTATCGTAAACAAAACTGTACTCAAAAAATACCACTAGCATATTGTTCATCAACTTGTCCCCTCAGTCAGTTCCTCGCTGGACGAGTGGTTTTCGCGCTCGGCTGCCAATTCGGTGGTCCGAAATTCGAATCCCGGCTCGGCCAACGCGGAATCAAAGGAATTTATTTCTTGTGATAGAAATTAATTTCTCGATATAGTGTGGTTTGGATCCCACAATAAGCTGTAGGTCCCGTTGCTAGGTGACCAATTGGTTCCTAGCCACGTAGAAATATCTAATCCTTCGGGCCAGCCCTAGGAGAGCAGTTAATCAGCTCAGTGGTCTGGTAAAACTAAGATATACTTAACTTTGTCCCCTCAGTCAATGAAAGTCCGTAGTTATCAACTTTTTACGATCTTTCTTATATGGAGAAATAGCTTAGGCGGAAATTCTGTCGATCTTTTTTACGATCTTTCTTATATGGAGAAATAGCTTAGGCGGAAATTCTGCGATTTATTTTATGGTGACTTGTACACTTCCTGCAGTGTGCATTGGCATCCCCAAGAAATGTGGGAGTTGCTCGTAGCTGACAAAAAGAATTGAAAGCAGATTTAAAATTGTAATCCGAAGGTGACAGATCATCCAGTCGTAGTTACTGGTTTCCTGACACGCGTGACCTATTTTGTTGCAGATGAGAAAGGTCTTTTTCTTCCTTCATGGTTAAATTCCCCTCTTCTCCCTTCAAGGGTTAGAAAATGTCGATGGATCCCATCTAGGATCACTAAGTATGGGCTTTACTTGCCACATCCTAACGGGACTCTTTCATAGTGCATCTGCCAGGTTTTCCTCCAGTTAAACCTTTTTAACTTTCTTTTTTTCTCTCTCTCTCTCGATTTCCTTTTCAGCACTGAATGCTGAATGACCTCATAGATCCCAGCGTTTGGGCTAAATTTTATATCCATTCCATTCTTAACGGGACTCAAACTTGCCTAAAACGACACATATTCTACTTTAGTGCTTGGTAGCTGACTCCGGCCCCGTTGCAGTATACTGCAGCTGTCTGCGGTGAGTGTGATGGCAAAAGTAGTAACTGGAGGTTTATTTATTTATTTATTTATGTAATAAAGTTGTCCTTCCACTGATCTGCTTATAAGAAACTAATTAAAGTCTACCTTCCTGTCACTAAGTAGATCTTTACTCCTTGGAATCCGCATCATTGTTTTTCAGATGTCATGGTAACGTAAGTTTTGTTTTATGTCATGATAATGTTAGTGTTTGTTTTATGGAATGTGTTCTTTGAACTCGCGTCAGGGTTTGAAGCTTTCAAAGTCCCGGGCAGCCTCATCGCTGGCTACGTAAAGATCTTTATGACCCAAAGTTTTTAGACATATTTGCTATGCCTTTCCAGTAACTTACTTTTGCCTTTTCTATTTATTTGAGTGTTTCCCTTTTCTTGTGATTTTCTTGGCCGTGGTTGGTATAAATGCGCTAGATCTCAGTTAATATTTTAACGCTTAGGTAGAAAATAAGGAAGAACATTCTGCTGGGATTCATTTAATACATTACACCTATACCGAGTTGGTACACCTTTAAGCATGAATTGTTTTGGAAATATTTTCTGCCCTTTCTTTTTCTGAACAAATTCATTAACTCCCGTCGGATTTATTTTGAGCTAATATACGTAATTAACATGAAAATATACTTCCTTGTTACCATTGACAATTGCCCTTTGGAATTGCTGTAGTACCTTTTAAATTGTAAATAATATTGCAGATGAATGATGTCACTACAAGGTCTTCGAACCTGATCTTTATTTAAACCACTTATCACCTGTGGCGAAGTTTTTTCTTAGCATCTGGAGGCTTTGAAGGCCAGCTCATATTCAAACAAGTAAAAAATGCACTGAAAGCAATCGAGTTTTCTGTACATCGTATAATCAAGGCCACTAAAAATGGATCTTCTTCGGACAGAGAAAGTACGGATGGGCAGACAAAGCCATCTCAATAGTTTTCTTTGACAGAAAACCAAAAATCCATCGAATAATCTGAAAGCTTTCGATTGTATAGCCCTGGTTTGTTGCTCGTGACTCGAGCGGCGTCGGTAATTCAGCGAGCAGCGTGAAAAGCGGCCATCCAGCGACCCAGTAAAGAAATCAGTCCCACTTTTAGCGTCCTTTGACGTGAGAAATTCCCCTTTTGAGTTTTCTCATTGTTTTAATTAGAGTTAATCGATGGGACGGTGGCGGAGGTGGTTCTGGCGGTGGGGCGACTGAAGACATCCTACCGCATTAAACAAAGAACGACCGTCTCTGATCAATACGACTCTTTTACCTCCCTTTTTAAAACGCTCCTCTCTCTCTGCTCTGCTCTGCAAGGAAAGGAATTCGAAATTAGCCTCCTTTCTGTTTATATTATACATTCATGCATTATAATATTATATTATATTATATTATATATATATATTTTATATATATATTATATATATATATAATATGATATATATGTATGTAATGTATGTTGTATGGTATGTATGTATAAAATATGTTTGTGTACAAGATACTCTTGTACATACATAACATATATGTATATGTGTGTATAGTACTGGTGTATATATATATATATATATATATATAATATATATATATATATATATATATATATTATATATATATATATATATATATTATATGTATATATTTATAGTGTGTGTGTGTGTATACGTAGTATATATGTGAACAGTATTTTCAATTGCCATTGCATTATGTTAATGGTTGTTATGTTTGTCTATGTTAAAGTGGAGTAACTTATTTATATATTTTTATTTATATATTTATACTGTCTGGTAGCGTCCAGTACTACAAACTTATACTTTTTAAGCAGCGATGTTCAGAATTAATGTTAGACCTAGCGTGAAGAAACGAATCGACTACCTCAAAGCAGGTAATTTGAACTTGTCAGCTTTTGTACTTCGTTACTTGCTAGTATAAGTATGGTATATATCCCTTATTCCTGTACTTTAAAACTAGTTAGTTCCATTTGGCTATTAATGAATGCTACCTTAGTTCAGTGGCCGTCGGGGAGATGCATATATGTTATTTCTGAATATTTCCAGTGTCTTGATGTGAGAAAAGCAAGTGAACTTTGGATGAAATCGGAATAGGTATTGACTTTAAACGGTCTTTTCTGCTGTAATCCATAGCTGCAGTATATTGCTATGACTTGAGTTTTTACATGAATGCGTAATAGAATAACTTGATTGTTATTGTTTTAATGAAATAATTTCTGACAGGTACTTAAAAACGGTCTATACAGGATTAATTATTATATAAATAATATATATATATGATATATATATGGATATATATATATATATATATATATATATATATATCTATATATATATATAATATACTATATATAATTTATTAAATATATAAATATATATATATATATATAATAGATCTATATCAGTAATAATATATTATTACTATATATAATATATATATATATAATTCTCTTATCAAACAAATACGTTGCACAATGATAACATTATAGCGTTTTCCAAGTGGCGATGTTTCTGTTTCAAGAGGCCTTTAGATGCGACGATTGGATTATTGACACCTTGGTTATCCGATGTTTTCTATAACATATTTGTTTCTATAATACCAGTCAGGACTGTCGTCGTTTCTGTACTGTAATAACTCATTGTTTGTAAGTGATTTCCATAATGATATTCATTTGATGTATAGCGTTCTATACCCTTTTCTATTGAATTTGTATGTTGTAATTGAATTTGACTGTATTTAATCCAGTTTACTTTTCTTGCAAGATAACCTGAGAAGAATTATCTGGGATTAACCAGAGCTGGAATTCTTTTGTATCCAAAGACTGTAGCAGGCTATGCTAAGGAGACAGAAAGGCACAAAAGATTGAAGAAAAATGTCTGTGAAAGAGATAGACGTTGGATCATCGACCATTGGCTCAGATGTTGAGGGATCCTGGATAAAGATCGGAACTCGGGGAGACAGAAAGGTACAATAAACTTGAAAGGAGTTTCACAGAAGGATGGACACTGATAGCATGATGAGCGTATGATATAGATCAAGGTTTAAATCGTCATAAACTCCGTAGGGGTTAGTGCCGTCAGTACACCTCATGCGGTACACTGCAGGCATTACTTAAGATTCTTTGCTGCCACCTTTCAGTCCCTAGATGTAAGTTCATGTAACCCCCTTCCATTCATTTTACTGTACCTCCTTTCATATTCTCTTTATCACTTTCCACCCTCTTCTAACATTTGAATCTTAGTGCAACTGCGAGGGTTTCCTCCTGTTACGCCTTTCAGACCTTTTTGTAGCTCCGGGTGCTATGTAGATAGAAAGATATAAGAAGATTTTAGAAATTTGGTAACATAACATTGTGATCGACAGTGAGTTAGCAAGAAAGAGCTTCAGAGGGACGAAAGCTGCGGTGTTTGGGACACAGAACACAAACAAATAAACGTTAAACAAGTGCATAATCGATCATCCCCCCATAGTAAAGTTGTTCTCAACCGGGGGGATGGGGAAGGTAGCGGGATTGTGACCATAGATTGGCATGCTCAAACTGGCTCTAGGACCACACACAAAACGCAGTCTGCATCGGTCCGCGCTGCTGAGATTTCACGCTAGCTTGTATGTTCGTGTCGGTATTTTGTTACAAAGCATTTGGAACGCATATTTTTAAGGCAGGAAATTTTGAAAAAAAAACAAAAAAAAAGGGGGGGGGGGGACGGGGTGTTGGGGTGGATGACATTCTGACATATGGTGAAAGTGTGCAAAGGCCAAAAAAAAAAAGGTTGAGATCCGCTGACATAGAGCATAGGGACGAAAACAATGGCGCTTGGAGAGTTGAAAAACTGGAAACACCCAATCTAGAGCGTCCTCGTATTTGAAGTCGCCGATGCTTGGGGGACGTTCCAGCAGCAGCAGGAGCCGAAAGACCTGGAAAGGGTTTTTGGGGGGAGCGACAGTCCGTTTAATTCGTGGAGGAGGAGGAGGAGGAGGAGGCGAAGCTTCCCCTCGCTCTTTGTGCCCTGTGTATCTTTCGGCTTCCGTTGGGACTCGGTTAGTGGGGTCAACTGCTCCAGACCTAATGATCTGTGAGTGAGTACCTACACCCGCGTGGGAAATTTTATGAGAGGGGAAAAAAAAAAGATGCAAGGGAGAACTGAGGGGATAGATGGTAAGGCGTGAGAAGGGGTCGGGGGGGACCCTACAGAGAGTGTTGAGGGTTACTATTAAGGGGAAAGGCTGAGGGAAGAGGATTAGAAGGGGGAGGGAGGGAGGAATCCAGTGGTCGCGTTTAATTAGGGGGAAAATGAGAGGGTGGCGGTTTGCGAAAGAATGTGTGTTTCAACTGCGAATCTGTTTACGCTCCCGATGGACGACGACGGCGATGATGATGATGATGATGAGTGACAGTCATCATCATCATCATCATCATCATCAATAGTTTCGTGCCGTGACTCCCAAAACCGGTGCATTCGATGCTTTCCGTCCAAAATTCGCATTCTCTCAGTTGAGTGAATTTTCTTTTTTCTTATTCGAATGACGTATTGTTTTATTGCACAGTGCAATTTGTGTATGCATAAATAAGGAATTGGAATTGAGAGGTCAGGCCAAAGGCATTGCGCTAAGACCTATGAGGTCATTCAGGTGGAAAAAGCTTGGCAGCTGCACCGTGAAATAATTGCTAGGAGAGGGTGGATAACAAGAAGGAAGAAAGATAATATGAATGGCGGTACAGTAAAAGGAATGAAAGGGGTTGCAGCCAAGGGCCTTAGTAACGTCCACAGTGCACCCCGTGAGGTGTATGTGTAAATGAGGGGTTCATATTATAATATAAATATAATCGACCAGTCCTTTAGCCAGCTGTTTCGATGGAGCCTTTAGGTACCTTAAAAACCTCTCAGAGTTTGTTAGTTTTTATAAAAAAAAATGCTTTGTCCTTTAGAGAAAGAACATTCTAAGATAAATTAAGATTCCGATTCGTGTTGCAACGTTGCTTGTTTCAATTTTAGTTTTCCATTCAGTATTCATTCTGAATATTGGAGACTTTGATTAAGCAAAAATTTTGTGTTTATTATAAATCTCATGTTTTTTTATAGCCAGGATTTCAAGAGAAACTCCAGGTACTTTTCGGCTGAGATATTACGGACAATCTCATCGAGACTACGTTTGATGCGAATGTTAGCGTCTCTCTCTCTCTCTCTCTCTCTCTCTCTCTCTCTCTCTCTCACACACACACACACACACACACACACACACACACACACACACCGTTAGTCCAAAATAGCTGGAAGACAAATCAAGTGAGTTACCATGACGGCGATCGAGTCTGTGATAGATACTAAGACTAAGGTAAATTCAGGGGTAGGTAGTGATAAAATCTCACTGATGAGTATGTTTGTTGACGTTAAACAAGAGAAAAATATGTCATTCTGCTTGGAGAGTGTAAGGGACCAAAGTGAAGACCGTTGATTTTACATTCAACATGTAAGATATGACTTTGAAGTCAGTATTATGACGGGAATGTATGTTAAGAAGTTTCGTAGTAAATTAACGTTGTTTTCGATGTTGAGGTCATTTTAGATTTGTTAATTTTTTTTTTAATCTCTGTTTCACGTACCTTTCATAACAGACATTTAACCAGTTTCTTTCATGCCCTTTTTAATCCTCTTAGCCGGCTTGTCATCTTACAGGATGCTAAGTGAGCCTCCGAGTAGTAGTACAGCTGTGTAACGTGTAATAATCTCCTTGAGGTTAGTGATGAATTCCCCAGAATGAGCAGCAAGGAGCATCTCCCCACTACCAAATTACGATCTCCAGGGCTATAAGTTACGGCTCGTGAATGACGGAGTGGATGCTATGCCTCTTCATGAGCCAGTTGACTCTTTCTCCGGTAACAGTTGAAGTTTTTAAATGACTGCGGCTCGACGAACATTTGTTAGGACGGTTGGTAATTGTTGGCTCTTAGACTCAGCGGCTTTTTTATGCTGGTGATTAAATCTTATTGCGGCGGACTTCGGTAAAGGATGCTGTTCGTCTTCTTCATCGTTCCTGATGGAGTCTGTGCTACGCATCCCGAAGACCTGCTGAGCCGGGACTTCGTTCCGAGAAATTCATAATGCTCTCCTCATTGCATCCTTTGCATTTGGAATTTTGCAAGGGGTTCATTCGTCGCAATGACGTGCGTCCATAGGGTTGCTAAAAGCAAATTACCTAATGTCATTGAAGAAAAGGGTACCTGGAAAGACCACATTAATTTTTGCAAATTGTTAGTGGGCTTTGCATGTTACTGGTTCCTGTTCATGCTTTGGATCATCATATTAAAAACCTAAGCTTGCACAAAACCTTGAAATCTATTTGTGTGTGCGCGTAAAGATATTTCGCTAAGATGTTCCTTGAATTTGCAGCTTTATATGAAGACTTTTATTGTGAAAACATGAAAACCTTTACGAAATTATTAATGAAATACCTCAGGGTAAAATGCTATTTAGAATTGTCTTTTTTAAAGATAGCCTTTCTCTCACGTTAGCCTAAATCTGCTCTAAATCTGTTAAAAATAATACAAATTGCTGAAATGGGGAGAGAATTAATATAAATGACTGATAGACTAAGTGATGATCTTTTCCATGATCTTATGTCGTTTTCTTTCTTGACAACATTTTCATGTTTTAGTCTATATAGCGTCTGTTTATTTGTTTTTCAACGGCATTCGTACATTTCATAACGTTTCCATATTCAAGTACCCAATAATTTCGCTTAGATGCAAACTAACGTTGTGCAAAATTGTAAGAATTTCCATATCTTTGTTATGGTGATTTAAATTTCATGTATGAGCACTTTGTTTTATGCCTCTGCATAGAAATTTCAGCCACATTCGCCAGCATATCATAAATATTTCCAGACAACTCGGACGAGAATTCCTGCCGAATACCTGATGACCTTCAATGAAGACAGTCGTTTATCTCTGGGAATGAATAATTGTGCGGTCCCGAGAAACTGTTAAAAGATGGACTTTGATAAATGGTTATGAGAAGGCAAAAGGGATAAATACTGTCAAAGACGCCTCTAAGTGCAACCAGAGTAACTGAAGGTGCTTCTTAATATAAAGGCACTTCAGGAGCTATACGCGATGGGTCTCGAGCAAAAGGTCTTCATTTGGCAGGTGTCTGGTATTCTCGAGGAGTTCTTATATGTTTTATTATTTTAAAGTAATTTTGGTGTTAGGAACTGGAGTTTTCACTAAAGACCTGTACCTTATGTATGTATTAAGACTCTCTTTGCACGAATTTGGATTTTGATCTCGGTATCTCCTTACAGCAATGAAGTTGGAAACGTTGCTGCAGGGGCTTGAAAATGAATTTTGTCCGCTTTAGTGTGCCGGTTTTCAGAAACATAGGATAATTGATGTGGAAAAAGTCAAGTATATCTTAGTCTTACCAGACCACTGAGCTGATTAACAGCTCTCCTAGGGCTGAGCCCGTAGGATTAGATATTTTTACGTGGCTAGGAATCAGTTGGTCACCTCGCAACTGGACCTACAGCTTATTGTGGGATTCGAACCACATTATATCGAGAAATTAATTTCTATCACCAGAAATAAATTCCTCTGATTCCGCGTTGGCCCGGTCGAGAATCGAACTTCGGACCACCGGATTGGTAGCCGAGCGCGAAAACTACTCGTCCAACGAGGAACTTTAATTGATGTGGAAATGATATACCATTTGGTTTTGAATGATAAACGCAAAACGAATTCACGGGGCTTCATTATGAATAAGGTATGGAAAAAATTCAATGAATGTATTTTGGAGTTTTAGAGATTATTGTACAATTCAAATCAGTCGCCATATCGTCAGTCAGGAAGCGATTATTGCAAAGATGAAACTTATTTGGATTCTAGTTGAGTAAGAGATTATCACAAAGGTAATACTGACCGAGTGTCATGGTCAGTTGGAGATTAACACTGCGCAGGTGCCTTATTGAATGAGTGTTAATGAACGGGGAAATTCTGCCGGTAGTTTGTTTCATAAGTACCTAACGTATGGATGGAATTTAGTCATTGTATTGTATTGTATAAATGGCTATTACATGGATGTCATTCAGCTAACGTCTTAATGAATATCAAGTGATTATTGCAAATATGAGATTAAACGGCGGTCTTGGGGATTAGGCGATTACCGCACAGATAGAGAATTCAGCAGGCCTCTTGGTAAGTCTCTCTGCACTAATGGTATTCAGTTACAAGGATGCAATTTAGTCGCTTTATCTTAGTTTATAAGTGATTTCTGTACAGATGAGATTCGTTGGGTTTCTTGTGAGTAGTGATTATTGCACAGAAACTGTTTACCAGGTTTTTTGATGAATATATAAGTGGTTATCAATGCATGATATTCAGAGGGTATCAAGGTGAATAAGCTAATATCAGACATGATGGATTTCTTTGGATATATGAAAATGAGTGAGGAGTTCAGGGATGGAACCCGTTGGGTATTTTATGAGTAGATGATTTTTGCCGGTTGAATAGATTATATTGCTCAAGTTAATTTTTTTTTTTTTTTTGTGTGGATGTCATGGTGAATAAGTGATTTTCACACTGATGAAATTCACTGTGTATTTTGGTAAATAATGGATTATCTCGAGAGTGCAATTCAGTGAATGTCACACCAATTGATTTGAATAAGTGATCATTGCTTTAAACTGTTAATCTTGGTGAATGACCGTGCATAAAAGCACCTTAACCATGAATATCTTAAGGACCTTATCTATTAGGACCGCATATTCATGTGTATGTAAATAATTTTGATATTGAATGCCCTTTACATCAAATGGAAATAAAATGAATGTTATAAGAATCATGAAACACTCCTTTCAGATTGTCAGCCACTATGCCTCATCATACATATACCACACTTAATAGAAGGCTAAATCTTCCAACTGTTTGCCTTGAGATCGAAAGACAAGTTTAGGGTATTTCAGTGTTGTAAGGTTATCAACGAGTTACCTGATAGTTTGCGGGACTATCAATAATTCATGAAAGTTATTTTTTAATGTTTTTCATGCTGCTGATATTTTTGTGTGTGATTTGAAAAAAAATTAGCTTAGAAAATATAGTTGCTCGTTTTAATAGGTTACACCCCGTAGTGGGTAGTGCCGTCAGTGCATCTCACGCGCGGTGCACTGTAGTCATTATTTAAGGTTCTTTGCATCGTCCCTTCAACACATAGCTACATCCCCTTTCATTCCTTTTATTCTACCTCCATTCATAGTCTTTCTTCCAACTTACTTTCCACCCTTTTCTAACAATTGTGTCATAGTACAGCTGCGAGGTTTTCCTCCTGTTACCTCTTTGTAACCTTTAACTGTCAATTTTCCTTTCAGCACTGAATGATCTTATAGTTCCCAGTACTTGGCCTTTGGCGTAGATTGTATATTCTCTATTCTATTAAGTTACGCTTAATTATGGATTCTTCTGGTTCCAAGCGCATTATTATCATAGTATATTGCAATGTGTAATCAGTGCGTCATGGTAGGTCTGGTGCCTGTATTGGCCTCTTTTTTTTTATAAGTTTTTTATGCGGAAGAATATTAAACATATATATCTATCTATCTATCTATCTATCCATCTGTATCAACATTAAACCTTTTACCCGAACAGAGGTTCTAGAGAAGAGCAACACAGATGTTATTGCCACATTCATAATTTATTTAGTCGCTTCATACACTTACACGGAAGGATTTTGAAGAGCGCGTCGAACCCCACAACACTCGAAGCGCAATTTACATCTTATTGTTATTAATAATATTGTCAAGATTATATCGTTGACGGTTATAGTGTTCTTTTCAAAGGATGAATCGTGTGGCTGTCTAGCGGTTTTTTCTTGAAGTGATGTAACATGTTATTGTTCTTCAAAGTAAATTTATTTTTTTTAATTCATTAAAACCCATGTGATATATTGAAAATTCCATATTGTTATCATTACATGATTCGCAGACCGAAACATTTTTCAAATTAGCGACGAATTATGCGGGAGAGTTAACAACTGCTTCATTTATTTAATTTTTTTTTTATTGAATGTTTCTCTATAAATCCATATAAAGTATGAGAATCTTAATGTAACATTTAGTAGCGTAAGTATTGACGGAAAGCCATTTTGTCATTAGAGTAGTTTATCGAATAAGATTTCATAATTCCATTTTTTAGAAGACTTGTTTATTTATAGTGCTTTTTGTTACATATCTCTATAAGGTATGAGATTTTTCTATTTGTGGTTATTAACATAATTCATTGACGACGAAGGCTTTTTGATATATAAATTTGGCTACGGTGCTTTCCTGAAAACATAAGAATGATAGTTAGAGAACTGTAGTTTTATATATTTCATTATATATCCATATAATGTATGAGACCTGAATGGTTTTGACTATAAACTAAATTAGTCGATCACAAAGCCTTTTCACGTGTGAAGAATTTATTGATCCTAACCGAAGATTAACGACGCCTTTTTCCCTTTCAAAATTATGTCCATTTGTTTTAATTAATGAAAATGTTCTAATCTATATAGATAGGTAATTGGTTCAGATCAAACAGGCCTTACATTCTCTCCTGCCCCTGCATATTAGTGACCCTTAGGTGTGGCAAGATATTATTGGGTCCAAGAGGCCTGTCGTGGACCTTCGCTCTCATAGAACCAATAGAAACTTCGATTTTACGTATTGTACTTTTATTTACTTCTAGGAATATTCCTGCTTTTATTATAAGGAGAGTCCTTAAGGACGAAAGCTTTTCAGCGGAAGGTTAGTTTATGAAAGACGTTTCCCCGAAAAATTAGCTTTTGGGTATCTTAAAATCCTACGCCGCAGGTGACTTTGACCTCCTGAAGGAGGAGGAGGAGGAGGAGGAGGAGGAGGAGGAGGAGGAGGAGGAGGAGGAGGCTGCTGAAGGCCTCGTTTTATTCTCTAATGATATATACATCGCTAATCGCGGAATTCCGAAGTTGTTCTTCTAAGTTCCCTGTCTCCTGCCTTTGTTCTCGTCCCGTGTTCATGGGCTCATGCATCTTAATCGAGCTCTCTCTTCATTAAGATTAAGTCAAGCATGTTCTTCTTTCGCCATCCCGTCTTCACATCTCCTTTGGTGCCAGAGCCGCGCCCTCCAGGCCCACCCTTTCCTCTCAAGTGATCAAAGTCATTCCAGTTTGAGGAAGAGCCGAGTCTTGGGGCCCGTCTTAGCAGCAGCAGCAGCAGTCAAGAAGATGGAGGAGGAGGAGGAGGAGGAGGAGGAGAGGAGGAGGAGGGACGAGAGGAAGTAGGGAAAGGAGAGAGAGAGAGAGAGAGAGAGATCAACGGAATAAGGAGGCGAAGATCAGAACAAGGAGATTGACGGGATGATGTGAGTATGAAGAGAGGAGAGAAGAGATGACCAGGAAAGAGAGGAGAGGGACGAGAGATAGGGAAAGAAGAGAGAGAGAGAGAGAGAAGGAGGAATAAGACAAAACAACAGAAAAGGTACAAGGAGTAAAACAGATAAAAGTAATAAACCCAACAACTTGGTGCAATGGATGAAAATGGTTGAGAGAAATAAAAGGATTAATATGACTGAATGCAAGGGGCAGTGTTATACATTAGTAATTAATGGTACGTAATGCGGCAAGTAAAGTATTGAATGATGCAACTCTTATTGTAATCTCCAATCAGTCAAACTCGCATTTACTGCCTGTTTTGTGAGATATTCCCTAGTCCTAGAGTTTTAACATCAGACATGCACTACATCTAAGAAGTTGCTGGGTAGAGAGAGAGAGAGAGAGAGAGAGAGAGAGAGAGAGAGAGAGAGAATCGTTCTCTAAGTGGGCCTTCTCGAGCAGAATGAAGTGTTAGAGAGTTCTCTCTTCCTCAGAGGGAATATTGGGAACTTTGGGGGTAGAAGTCACAAATCTGGCTGTATCTGGGAAGTTTGTTTCGAGTCCTTCTCTCTCTCTCTCTCTCTCTCTCTCTCTCTCTCTCCGTCTTCGACAAACTTCCACGTTCGTCATTCGTCGTTCTTGGAAGGCCACGGAATACTTAGGAAGTTTACAAGAAAGATAAGAGGGAGAGAGAGAGGGAGAATCTTTAAGAAGAAAAAAAACCTATGATATCGATCACATTTCTCACTAAGCAAATGATAGCCAACGAAATATCAACAACAAAAGGCCAGATAAATTCAGATAGAACAGAAATTCCGAAGGTGATAAAAAAAATGTCCTCCAGCTTCGTCAGTATTCACAAATATAATGAGTTTCCCGGCTGTGTGTATAATGACACACCCAGTGAACCCTTGTTGGTCACATGTGGACAGGTAAATAATATGAATATACTAGGTAGCTGAAGAGGCCATATTGGAAGATCCAGATGAATGGAAAAATTTAAATTTGTATCCAATTGAATACGATATTTACCTCACCCAACGGTGTTGGAGGAGGTTTTGTATTCTCGTCTATTTGTTTTGTCTGTTTGGTAGCTTTATTTCGCAAAATTTACGAAAGCTGTTAGAGAAGGGAGGTATAGGAGCGTAACTTATGGGAAAAGTGGCCTGTCTTTCCCTTTCTCTCATGCGTGAATTTAGAGATGGCCCCGTGCTCACATCAACACCACATGCCTTCCACAGGACGCTGCTCCCTAGGCTAGGTTAGGTTTGAATATATCCCACCTCATTACTGTTGATTAACCTGCGCAGATGCTTTCTCTCAACATCACACGTGATGTTTGAAATTCAGGTGAAGAATATAAACTGATACTGTCAAATTCAACTATTTCACTTACTGTAACGTACTCGCTGTTGACCTGAGTAGTTATATTATCGACAATGCAAGCACGTAAACGCAAGCACGTAACTGGTATTACCTCGACAAGGAAGTGATTTATTTTTCCTTAGTTTTTAGGAAAACGTTACCAGAGCTGGACCTCGTGACTGGCCACAAGTGATTAGTTTTGTAAGAGACAGGAACACAATTTTTTTGGGAGAAGGGGCCTGTTTGTCTGGCGGACTGTTCCTTCTCGTAGGTTAACAGTCTCTGGCCGCTTTCGTATTCCTGCTGCACTTTATCATGATTAAAACCGATTCCTACTTATTCAGTTCGGGAGGCGTTGCCAGTTCAACGAAGAACCACAGGAACTTGAGAAGTGTATTTGCAAGAATTTGAGTTGTGCACCAAGCATAAGAAAGAGCAACTTTATCTTCAGCACGTCTAAAGAGTTCTTTGGTAAATGTTCATCGTATGTAAAGGCACCGCAGTCTCTCTCTCTCTCTCTCTCTCTCTCTCTCTCTCTCTCTCTCTCTCTCTCTCTCTCTGCCCATTGTTTTTTTTTCTTTTATAGTGACTTGATGTTAGACAATCGCAGTCTCTCTCTCTCTCTCTCTCTCTCTCTCTCTCTCTCTCTCTCTCTCTCTCTCTGCCCATTGTATTTTTTCTTTTTTAGTGACTTGATGTTAATCATTGTCTAAAAGATTTTCATCCATCTTCTGCCACACTTTGAAGTCCCTCTAAGTCAACGTCGTACGCAAGTGGCCCGTATTGTCAAGCAAGCATTCTGGTAGATTCCCGTTGTTGCTTCCTTTGTTCCGCCTTGGTGTGTGAAAGGAAGAGTGGATCAGGTACTAATAATCTTACATCATGATTAAGCGTCATATAGTATATATTTCAAGAATCAGTCGCGTTATATTTCAACTTAGAACAAAATGGGTGTAGCGAGCGACTTCTGTCCCCCCCACCCCTCCCCACCACCAGTAGAAATAAATAAAAAATAAAGGACAGAGGACAGTGGCTGAAACAGACGGAAAGGGAGCATGGAAAGACCCACGAAACAACTCTCGTCGGAAAATATGCCGGAGGTGATGGTTTGGAGTTCCAAGCCAAGAACAAGAGAGAGACAGAGACTTTGACTTTTAACTGGAATATACATCTTCCACAATTTTAAACGGGTATATACATTCTCCGCGGTAAGGTTTCCCTGCTAGTGCTTATAATATGTCTTTATGTACATGTGCGCGTTTCCTTCTCCTTTCGACTGACCGTCAAGAAATTCACATGCTCTTTAAAACAAAGAACCCCTTTTTAATTCTCTCTCTCTCTCTCTCTCTCTTTCCTCAGCCTCCTCTCTCTTCTCTCTCTCTCTCTCTCTCTCTCTCTCTCTCTCTCTCTCTCTCTCATATACCCCCTTCGCCGGACTCCCCCGCCCATCATAGGAGCATAAAAATCCGAACAGAATAATTTGAAATTCTATCAATGTTTTCCCAGCCGGTGTGCTCGTTGACTCACAAGAGGTTAGTCAAGCAAACAGAAATGTTGCTGGAGCCCCCAAGAAATCTTTTCACAACAAGTTAGTCAAGGGTCAGTGGACAAGTTCAAGTCAAATAGGAAGCGACGCCAGGCCCTGATGAAGTCGTCCAACGTGGGGAAAGAGACACACAGGGAGAGAGAGAGAGAGAGAAAGAAGGAGAGAGAGAGACGTTACCTCGGCTCTCTGAGCCAAAGAATAAAAGGACACAGGGAGCGCCAAGTATGGAGGCGGCAAAGGGAAGGAAGCCAGAGAGAGAGAGAGAGAGAGAGAGATGGCGATTGGTGCTGGATGTCCCATACCTGCATGGGATAGAAATTGGAATATGTGGTCAGTTTTGTGTAAACGTAAACATAATGCGGCAAGATTTTGAACTCGACTTTTTTCAGTGAAGTGGGCTCGGGAAAGCGATGCTTTTTAAAGGGGAAATTTACGTCCACTGTCGATAATGACAACGAAAGCAGTTTTCGTCGAATGTTTTGCACGGTCGATAATTATGTCTTTTGATTGTGCCTTGTGCCTTTAGTACTGAGGGAAATCCAGAGGAGTAGTTAACCGATTCTAATGTACAATTAAAGTAAGAAAAATTAGGATGAAGTTGAATTGTGACGGTGGTTCTCGCCTAAATTGTTTAGCGTAGCCTCTTGTTTTTCGGTATTCATTTCAAAGGATGTTGGGGGTTGTATTGGCAAAATTCTAAATGCCTAAAACCCTATAATGATTACATTACTTCGCGACAAAGAAAGCTGTAGGTTGTGACCATTGGTGATCCGTTTTACGGAAAAATCTTGTTGTGCCGTAAATTTTGACTACAATATCTTTTTTGGATCTGACGGAAAATATCTTCGGCCAGTATTATTATACGGATGGTGGCTGGTTAACGTCAGCTTCCACCGTCCACAGTTAGATCCAGGAATGTTGGCTGTGAGTGTCTACTGTTCGCTCATGAAAAGAGACCATAGTTTTTCTCTAAGTCATTGTTGCGCCCTTCATTATCGAACCTGATCGTCATGAGTGTCTTACAGTCTGCTGTGATCATGCGAATTTTTTCTGGGTACATAACTACTTCAATGGATCGTATTGCACAAGTTTCAGAATGCACGAATGCATTTAACGCATGGATCTTAACCTTTGGAACATGTATAAGTTTATGTGTATTTAAGCAACGTACGCACACGTACAACGACGACGATTGCGAGCTACATGGAATCACATGACTAAGCTGTTTTGGGTTGTTCTTGTTCCTCCACATGATTTTGCGAATTATGCCTATGAAAAGAAGCAGGCTGGCATCTGCATCGTCAGGGTTAAGGTCCGAATTCTACTTCGTAAGAAGCATAGACGTAAATTGGGAAGATTAACGGACGGAGATTTTATATCCGTTAAAAAAAAAATTAAATGAGCGGTTTTGAATTGACTAAACCGCCACAAAATCAAACTAATAAAGAGAGAGTGACGCGCATTTATTTATGAAAAACTCAGGCCAGATATGAGCGAGAATTACCGACAGGAGCCAGACTCAAACAGACAAAGCATAAAAAGGAAATGAAAGAAAATATAACGTGGAAAGATTCCATTAAGTTGCAAGAAGTAAGAACGGATGAGTCAGGCAACAAGGAAAGGACAGACTAAAAGGAAAGGTTCGTTATTCAAGAGAGAAAAAGACGGAACAAAGAATGGTCGATAAAGGGAAGCTTCGAAAAAAGGGTGATGTCGGAGTGATGAATAATTACAGTCGGGGAATGAGAGAAAGAAAGAAAGAAAGAAAGAAGAGAGAGAGAGAGAGTCGCTTTAGATGGCTGTATGTGTGTGTGTGTGTGTGTTAGTGTATGCGTGCGTGTGCTTGTTTCAGTCGGTAAAAAGATGATGTTTCCTCATCACACACAGTATTGCCTCTTGTATTAGGATTTTTTTATGTTGCGTGTTTATAAATATTAATTGTTGTATTCTACTTTCTCGTTGAAAAATTATTTCTTTATTATATATATATATATATATATATATATATATATATATATATATATATATATATATATATACACGTATGTTATAATGTATATTTATTCATCTCAGTTTATTGCTGCGCTTTCCTCTCTCGTCAGGTGATGAAAGTTTAGTAATTGTTCACAAAGTACTTCGATTTGCTTCATGTTATTTTTCTAGACAAACTGCTGGGGGTCCTTTAGTCTCATGAATCGTTATTCTGTGTTAGGATAAGTGTTCATAATAAACAGAGCCATTTTACTGTAATATTTTATCCAGTCTTAAGGGCAAAATCTTTGTACCTATTCTTTTTTTTTTTTTTTGTATGGGTTTGCGTTCATGAATTTAGAATACTCATTGTGATATGAGAGGCTTACATTTTAGTTATGAATATTGTTACAGTTCTTAATTTTCAGTGAGCTTTTATCAAAAATTGAATTTACAATATTCCTGTGGACTTCTTTTGATGTCCAGGTAACGACTCGTATAAATGGTTTGTAATTATTCTGTCTACTCGGCCATTTGCAAATAAGTTATATTACACCTTCCCTAGTTTTCAACTACACGTAAGTTCCATCTTTGTTTTTTTTTTTATGCATCTTCCCGTTGGAATGCATTATGAATCACTGCTCTCGATGATCCCCGTAAGGTAGGGTGATAATGCTGTCAGTGCACCTCAAGCGGTTCACTGTAGTCATTACTTAAGGTTCTTTGCAGAGTTCCTTCTGTGCCTGGCTACATTCCCTTTCATTACTTTTACTGTGCCTCCGTTCATTTCCGTCTTACTTTCCACCCTCTCCTAACATTTCATAGTCCTCTGTTACACCTTTCAGATCTTTCTACACTCAATAATCCTCTCATTGCTGAATGACCTCGTAGGTCCCAGCACTTGACTTTGGCCAAAATTCTATATTCCATTCCACTCTACACTCATTGATGGAATGTCTTGGATGTGCATTTTTTTTTTTTTTTACGTGTTCACATGTTTTAATTTAAAGGCCGGCTGCAATTGCCTCTAATTCGGTGTGGCTCTTCATTCTAAAACAAGTAAACAGTAATCAGAGGATTGATTAATCGACTGATTGATTTCTGTAAATCAACTGGCACTGTAACAGCTGTCATACACTAATCAAGAGAAAATTTAACAGAAGTGTGTGGTTGCATAATGTGTATTTATATATGTGTGTATGTGTGGGGGAGTGTGTGCGTGCAGTGTATAGTAGTGTCTCTCCGGATTTATGATGCTGCATTTCTAGATCCTTCCTGTTGTCCTGGTGGCTGGTTTCATGTCGAGACGAGGTGAGTATTCCTCATAAGATGTTGTCAGTTGATGAAATCGTAAATGATGATGTAATGCTCTCGTTGGAATTGTGTGCAGTGAGAGACCTGAGGTGTTTTGGCCCCTCCACCAACTTTTCTTCTCGCCTGGTCCGTTAGTATAGTGGTTAGTGTCGTGGAATTCCTGTTAGATGTCGCGATGAAAAGACAATGGCACTGTATCACGATCTGTTACTGCTGCAGTGTGGGGTCTGCAGTGGAAGATTGAAACCAACATTCTTTGGAAGTTTGAATTACAAGTCATTGGCCCCTTTAGCGTGCATGTTCCATGTGAACAGCTTTCATCTACTGAAATAAGAATAAGAATAATAATAACTGAGATTTAAACATTAACACCAACTTTTTTTAAAATTTATTTTATGTGTGAAAATGAGCTTTGTTGTTGGTACTGTTAAAGTGTTATTATTTTTATTTTCGCTTACTCGGGGAGTAGGCCTACAAACTAATACTTTGTTGTTGTTGTTTTTGTTCTTTCTCTTGTTAGGGGGTAGGAAAGGTCTATGGAGGAGCCTAAAAAGGTCTGAAAAAGGTGTTTCGCGTTGAGTTAAAGATACAGGAATTTTAGGATAGGATATTTATGATTTACTTATTACAATGAAAATAAAATACAAATTTGCATGTTTAAACAGTACAAAAAAAATATTTCTAATAAAATAAAGCTTATTTATTTTCATTTTCGCTGGTGAAAGAAGGGTCTAATTGACCGTTGATTTTAGCACTTTAATTTCCGTTAAAAGTTACGAATATAATGTTTACATGAGGGGAAAATCGTGCATACGTACCGAGTAAGCTGAAGATAGGATCATGCCTTGTTATTATTGTTAGGAGCGAACTGAAAATAATGTCGTTCTGTGACATACAGGAGAGAAAATTATTGTTTCCGAGTCATGTGTTTTATTATGGATGAATAAAAGTGCGGAATTCTTTGCCTATCTGGAGCCATTGAAATCTAAAGAATATTGGATCACCATAGAAATATGCATAAATATTAGAAATAGTACTTGTAGAAGTAGTAGTAGTAGCAGTAGTAGTAATATGCAACGGATTCTGTGATTGGCAGAAGTAACTTAGCAAAAAGTTTTAATAACGTCATTCCATGAATTTAAAAAAACAGTCTGATATCAGTTCCATATTCGAATTAGTTGATTTAGACATTTACTCCTGTTCAAATAGATAACATTAAAAAGATATGAAGTCTGGGTTACGATCTTCTTACATTGAATTGAAAGATGTTCAACAAATATTTTCAATATCTGTTGGATAATCTTGATTGATAGCCTGAATTATTAACATCGGCACCAAAACGGGATTTTCCGTTCCATTGGCTTTTCATTTATATGCGTTATATAAATTAACAAAATTGAAGATGTGCCTAAATAGTGTATGAATGAAGCCTAAAGGGTCTTAAATTCCCAAATTGATCAGTAAAGTGTCGGAATGGACCCGAAAGGAATTCATAGTGGGCCGTAATAGAACTCACGTATATGTACTTATGTGATTTTTTTTATTTATTTATTAAATAAATAAGTAGAAATAAGTAAAAGAAAATAAATTAATAATATTAAATCAATAAATAAATAAAAATAAACAAATCAAAATAAATAAATAAATCAAAATAAATAAAAAATGAAAGAATATTCTAATGATTCGCGAACACCAAATTAAAATGGAAATATATGACTAACTAAAAAGTGAGGCTTACAGCAATTAAAACATTCGGGGAGATTTTAAAAAAAGGCGAATATATATATATATATATATATATATATATATATATATATGTGTGTGTGTGTGTGTGTGTGTATATATATATATATATTATAATATATATATATATATGTGTGTATAATATATATATATATATATATATATATATATATATATATACTTGTAAACGGATACACTTGTGTTGTATGCGTATAATGTGATTGCTTTTCATAAATGTACAGATGTGAAATTGTGAAATTAAAGAGAAGGTGCATTGAGGCCACCATATCCCCCCCTCCTTTCCCCCCTGTCCCCCCTGCCCCACCTGCCGTCGAGCCTCCTCCCTTCTCTTACCTTCTTCGGCAACACCGACAAAGGAAACCCCCCCCCCCCCACCCCCCCCCCCCCCCCCCAACCCCCCCCCCCCCCCCCCCCCACCCCCCCCCCCCACACCCCCCCATCCTTTATTCTCCCTACCTACTGCCTACAGTTTTTTTTTTTTTTTTTTTTTTTTTTTTTTTTTTTTTTTTTTTTTTTTGTGGAGGGGAAGTTTAAAGAAAATAATGATCGGTACAAAAATCGGCTCGTTTGGTTAGGCTGAGTTCAGGGATGCGCACCAGACCTCTTGTTCACTTCAACATCTTAACGCACTTGTGTCAGGGCCCCTGCTGGCATAAAGCCATCTTGATGTAAATCAATCAACTATTGAAAGAAAAGAAAAGAAAAAAATAAAAGAGAGTTAGAGGAAATTAAGAACAAAAAAGATGTTTATGTCATTACAGCTATAACCATCGAAAGCATTATTAGCCTTACACCAACTATGGCTATGAATATGAAGATGTATAAATCCTGTTGTGAATACTTTGGATAGATAATATCCTGCAGTTCACGTTTCAATTCTTCTGATATTTTTGTAGGATCCATTTGCTGCTTCTCTGTCCAGACTTGCCTGCATATTCTCATTCTATGTTTTCAACTCATCATTTTCGACTTCTCTTTGCACGTAATAATCGACAGATTTTTTGTCACGCCGATATCCAGAATATGAATAGGACGCGAAATTCTCTCTCTCTCTCTCTCTCTCTCTCTCTCTCTCTCTCTCTCTCTCTCTCTCTCTCAGTATTTCTTACTTTGCTTGTAATTGTTATTTAATGTTATTACTTTATGGCTGACAATATTATGTATTTTCACTCTGTTACATGTACTGTATTTATTTTTATCCCAGGGTCAATAGCTGTCCATCACCTTTCATCTTTGAATGAATTTAGTAGACAAAGGTATGCAATAGTCACCCCCTTTAAATGCACGTTTTCTTTGCCCCATTTTATGCGTCAAAACTCGTTTATGTCTGCAGTCATGAGTGTAAAGGAGAGTATGCATTTACCCGTGTATTAAAGCCTTGAGTTTATTTAACGATGAAATACCAGGATGTTTGGTTACCCTGGGAGATGGTCTCGAAGTCTCAAGTTCTAGTGTCAGATCTGATCCGTAGGGGTCTTATTCCTGTCAGTGCATCTCACGTGGTGCACTGTAGGCATTACTTTGAGGGTCTTTTCAGCGTCCTTTCGGGCCCTAGCTGCAACCTTTCTTATTTCTTTTACTGTACTCCGTTCATATTCTCTTTCCTCCATCTGACTCTCCACCCACTCTAAAAATTGTTTCCTGAATGCAACTGACTGTTAATTTCCCTTTCAGCGCTGAATGACCTCATAGGCCGCAGCGCTTGTCCTTTGGCCCAAATTCTACATTCCATTCTGCTGTCAGATCTGATGTTTTGAGGAAAAGATATTTGTCATGAAGCTCGCTTTATTAAAGCTAGTTATTTATGTTCCTTTGACCCACCAACAGTGAGATATGGGTCTGCGTCTACTGTCTGGTACATTATTAGTTCTTTTCAGTGCTTTATTTTCAGTTTTATTTCCATTCAGGTTTATTTTGGTATTTTTTGGTAATTACACTTGAACAGTGAGCTAATCTGAAATAGAAAATAGTGTGTTGCCTATCTTCGCAAAACTTCCAACAGCTTTTTAAATGTATGGATTATTTGATTCGAGACTGTTAACTGGTATGATGTCATTTTATCAGAACTGAGCAGTTGTTGTCGAAAGGAGACATTGTTAACTGGCATGATGCCATTTAATCAGAACTGTGTGGTTATTGTCGAAAGGAGACATTGTTAACTGGCATGATGTCATTTTATCAGAACCGTGCAGTTTTTGTAGAAAGGAGACACTATTTATTGACCTAGAAGAAAGAGATGAGCTCCATAAAGGTATTCAGAGTATAAATATGGTAGCAAATTTCGTAGTTAGAAAATTTTGGTGACTGAACATCGATTGACAAGAAGACGATGACCCCCGTTGTTGTGACGTCAGGTTATCTTAAATATCTAAACGAACGCTTATGTTTTCCTTTTTTATAAGAAAAAGGACAGAAGAAACCCTGTTAGCTTAGATCATTTGGACATTTAGCTTGCAGGTATGCATTCAGGAACAGAGATAATGAAGAGAATGTTGCCGTGGAATAACATAATTGTGAATATGTATAATACTCCGTGATTTCCGCATTGGTTAACCTGCGTCAAATAAACACAGAAGTACAAATGAAAAGAATATCATACCTGCCTCAAGCATCACAAGTATTATCATTTTGTTAAGCGTAAAGAAGGAGCTTGAGCGCAGGATTTGCCCGAAGAAGGAAGAATATACTGATGCCTAGGAAAGGAGTGGAGGAAAGTCATTTGTCGGAGGAATATATTATGAGCTTGAGGCGAACGGTAAAGAGAAACGAAACCTGTGTTAAAAGCGAAAAAATTCGTTGATCTTATTTTGCGTTTATATAATTTCTCCTATATAATCTAGGATAAGCAGCAGATCCTTGCTCAAGACGGAAATTAAAGTCGTGTAGCTTTGTATTTATCATGGAGGAGGGGCATTAATGATTTTATTCAAGTCTCTTATAGTTTTCGAATCGTGATGTAACTCTCGCAAGTATGTATGTATGCGCGTGCGAGGCTTTGTTTACTGTTGAGTGCGTTCGACAAGGAATATCAATTTACGGAAAGACTAGAAAACAAACAAGGAAGTACGGAACTGTAATGTGAAGGTGACTATAATAACAGGTTATACTCGAAATATTTTGCTTTGTGCAGAAAAAAATGACTCTACTTTGAAATATTTCTGGTGATAGAAGTTCACTCTCGATGTGGTTCGGAAGTCACGTAAAACCGTTGGTCCGGTTGCTGAATAACCACTGGTTCCATGCAACGTAAAAACACCATACAAACAAACAAACAAACAAGCAACTTTGAAATAACATAAATTTACCTCAAGTGTAGATAGTGCGTGATTCTGGGAGAGAGGGGCTCTAACAGAGAGGTGTAATCGCTTTCCGTAACAGCCAGCTGGGCTTTTAGTGACCAGTAACGGTTTATGTGCTAAGACAAGCGAATGTAATAATTAAGTGTAAACTAGAAGGTTTTTCTCCGGTCGATATCGGGTATTTGTTTTTTATATGTCTGGCAAGATCCAGGCAAGAATGTTGTCTGCGCCCTGTCGACTCAGGAGTAATGAACGAACTTAGAAAGCAACCTTCCTTGAAAGTAGAGCAAGGGGAACAATGCACTTGTGAGCTGGGAAGAAACAATATGAAAACATGACTCATTAACGTGTTCAGATTGGGATAGTATGGTGTTGCGATATGTTGTAACCTCCAAGTGCATTTGATGTGTAGGATTTATAACAATACACCATGTCATGAAATTTAGGCCGTATAAAAAGTGTACTTTCTAACATGGTTTGAAGTTTTTGTTGTGGATTTTAAAATATATGCATACATACGTATATGCTTCCGTAGCCATGATATTCTTGTTTTTTTCATGGGAAATTAATTGTATTCGTGGCTTTTGAATTAGCTTTATCTATCCATACCACAATTACTCATCAGATTCACACTAGTGCGTTTCTACTTCTCTCACGAATTGTCAGCAGTTATAAAAGCGCCAGCTTCTTCCACTAAAAAGAGGATATTCTTGATAGTCATCTTGTCCATTTCAAGGCACAAAAGTTTTTGATTTGCCAACATATTCTTGTTGAATCGGCCCCAAGTGTCCACCCTTCAGTCTCCCAGCGAACTGAAGATCTGTCAGTGTCAGGTAGCCCTCAGAAGCCAATTAAGGTTTGGTTAGCGTTGGCAACATGCATTGCCTGCATTAAATTAGAGCTTAGCCAGAGAGATACAGGGAAATTAAAATGATCATGAACTCACATTTAGATCTACCAAGTTTGAGGGGGGGCCCTTATCAGTTGAAAATACTGAAGTGGTCAGCTCCTTGAAGCTTATTTAATCAAGGCCAGAGGCCAGACATGTTGGTATTAATACATGTCTGACTTAAGAGAGAAATTGTTGGAACGCATTTGTGGTTCTTGGTCATACCATAGTCACAAAAAGTGTCATATAAAAATGTGAGCATAAAACTGCTTAGAACTGTTATATTGCCTTAAAACGATAAGAATTGCCTTTAGAAAATCCCACAGATAATATTGCCTACCAAGGTTCGGCGATTTTGAGTAATTAGAATGCTATCACCTTGTACTATTCTATTGCTGTGTTTCACTGGTATACTAATACACTAATACACACACATTATTGTGAAATTTAAGGCTTCATTCAGTTTACCCCTAAGCTCTGAATGAACACACAATATCCTCCTCTGTAAAGTTTCGAATTACACTGAATGCCCTCATAGGTCCCAGTGCTTGGCCGTAGGCCTAAATTAAAAATTCTATTCCGTTCCATTCCATTCCATTCCTAATACTGGCTCTGGAATAAATGTCTGTCTTTTCAAAAATGTGAAAACTTTGGCACTCCAGTTCTTGGCCTATTGGGTTCAAGATTAGGGTTCAAGATTAAAGTTGATAATAATAAGACAGTGTCACAAACTGAATGATGGTACTTGGGAGACCACTTGTCTTTGGAAGTTATGTGCCACACCGCAAAAACTTTCTGAGTTTTGCAACGTAAGTGAAGCAGTCACTGGCAAAAGTAAAGTACTTTTGATCGCATGAATTTTAATCTCTTTACAAATATAGAAACTGGTTTTCAGTTATCATTTTTAACGCAAATTGTGCCTACATGGCTTTTACTCTTCTGCACAAACCGAGCCGCGTCTCTCAAACGGCGGGCCATTTTTTCAAGAAAAAAGTCACCCATCAAAAGATGGTGATGTTTCTTACCATTACGAAGCAGCCACCCGTCACAAGTTGGTGATGCGTCTGACAAATCTTACATAGCTGTCTACAGATAGCTACAATGGCTCCTTTAATGGCCAGTATATGAAATCTAATTTGCCAGTGCGTGCAGTCCATTTTGAGCAGACGCTTTATGGATTTGGCGTGGTAAATTCCCGTAGGAAATTTATTGGTTGAGAATACTTTGGTTCTTAAGTTGGAATGTAGAAATTTTGGAATGGGCTGAAAATAACTTGGTCAAATTTATGAGGATCCTAGTAATAATAAGGTTCCCAGGTATATTGGTTTCAAGTATAAATAAGAAAAAAATCGTATATAGACGTGAATTTCTGCGGGAACAACAGTGTCAAACTCATAATCTTCAAAAAGGATAAGTTTTATGCGACATGGCTGGAAAATCGGGAAACAGAATTGCTTGGTAAGATGAAATGTTAATATGATTCAACAATATTATTGTAGGCAGTGCTGTCTAAAAGCAATACGCTTTAGTTTAGGTGGTAAGCTTCTTCAATAACTATGTTAGTAGTTATCCTCAGCTCTCGGGTTATCTTGAAATACTTGACGTGTGGACTCGTTGTCACAGTTCAGTGGCATGAAAAATTCTGGTTCCTAAGTAGGCGAGATTAATAGCTCTGTTCGAAAGTGCATGTAAGGCAGAACTTTCTCTGTAGAACTGTTATTATAGCTACCAATTGTGGATGGATGGAATTAATTTTGGTTAATAAGCACACAAACATGTATGTACACGTTTATATATGTATTTGTGTATGTATGTATTTTTTAGAAGATACGTCGCAGGTAAAGGTCTATTTTTCTTTATATTTGCGAGTTTTAGTTCGCATCTGTTTTCTTTTATGTTAGATTTTTTAGTTTGTATTGGCTGATTATTTGTGCTATGTACTATGTATATGTATATATATGTATATATGTTTGTGTGTGTGTAGACATATACCAAGCTAAAATCCACTGATTCCCCCAATAATCTACTGCCTTAAGGTATTGGCTTGTATAAATACAATCAACTCTTAATATCTTATTCCATTGCTGTGTTAATACTTCCAATACTCTGTATACGTCCATTTGCTACTATAAATCTCTCTCTCTCTCTCTCTCTCTCTCTCTCTCTCTCTCTCTCTCTCTCTCTCTCTCCTGATTTGTAGGAGGACTTCCCTGGTTTCGAAACCATGTTTTAAAAGAAGTTAATCTTGTTTTAGGTTTTTTTCCCGTCGTCAAGTTAGAATTATTACAGACATACGGTTAATGCTCAAAATATGGGAGAATTGAAGCCATACGGTACTTCAAGTTACTATTGAACGCTAGAAAATTTAGTCGTAGATAAAAAAAGGGTAGAAATAGTTTTGATTTTATAATGGGCCGGTGAAAGCTTTGGACAGCGAAAGAACGTTTACTCTTCAGTAATTAGGAGAATTTTCAACTCTTGCCGTATGAGTTACAATGTTCACGCCTATCCTAGTACCTTACCTAAAACAATTATCGATACCGGTGTGAGCGTCAATGAAACCTTTTTATGTTAGAACCAAGAGACTGAGAACCAAGGGGGAATGCCCAGCTCTAAAAGTGCAGAAATTCATCCTTATGTTTTCTGCTATTTTTTTGTGTAGAATTATATGTTATTTGTAGAAGACAGTTGTTTATTTATTCATTTATTTTTCAAAAGAGGCTGCGACGGACATATTTGCCTAAAGAAGTTTGGTCTTTGGAATTATAAAAAAAAAAGGATATATAGCGTTTCGTGAATGTTCCCTCAAAAGGCAGATCATTTCTAATGTAAGAGTAGGACTGAGGTGAGAAGGAAACTTGCATAGAATATTCTGCAGAATGAAAATAGATGGTAAGAGTACAATTTTATAATTCTTCTACTTACCAAAATAACAAAATTCAGAATGTAAACATAAAAAATTCAACCGTTTGAATCGTTCATTGGAAACAAATAATCTAAAAAATCTTTCCCATGAAATATCAAGTAAAATTTTCGTCATAATGTAATGGTAATTATAATGTTCCTGATCTGTGAATAATTTCATATTTAAATTCGTTCTTCACCTCAAAAACCCCGTATGGTTGTAGTGCCACCAATGCACCTCCTGCGGTGCACTGTAGGCATTACTCAAGGTTCTATGCAGCGTCCCTTCGGACCCGAGCTGCAACCCCTTGCATTCCTTTTACTAAACCTCCGTTCCGTACACCTGTCATACCTTTTTACTCTCAATGTCCGTTTGGGCGCTAATTAACGTCATAGGTCCCGGCGCTTGGCCTATGGCCTAAATCCCATATTCTGTCTTTACCTCAAAAGATCATTTAGCTGTAAAAGAGTATAGTTCCTTGTTGTACGAGTGGATTCGCGCTCGGCTACCAATCAAGGTGGTCCGAAGATCGATTCTCGGCACGGCCAACGCGGAACCAGAGAAATGTATTTCTGGTGATAGAAATTCATTTCTCGATGTAATGTGGTTCGGATCCCACAAGAAGCTGTAGGTCCCGTTGCTAGGTAACCAGTTGGTTTCTAGCCACGTAAAAATATCTAGTCCTTCGGGGCTTTGTAAAATAGTATATTTGAAGTCATGTGAAAGAAAGATGATGAAAGTTACTACATTTTAATTGCCCTCTATAGATTTTTGTAGTTCACAATAATTACTTCCATAGATTCATGTACATGCTGTATATGTATGATATTTCATTTCTATTCAAGGAAAACAGTTGTGTTTATAACGACTTGGTGTATTCCTTCTTCAGATGATATGCTCCATTTTGAACGAAATCAAGATGTTGAATTACTAAAATTCGCCAATAATTATGTAATTAATTTCTAATGAATGTAATAAGTGTATCTATTATTGTATATCTAATTTTTATCATTTCGTTTTACAAACATTGAGAGCGAATGTTAGTTAATTTCTAAGATCCACGAATATTTCTAATTGCACAGTCTGAGTTAGGTGGAGGGTGATTTCAGATTTGTATTTTTTATGATTCTCGCTTTGCATATCGTTTAATAAACGCCGCAAAGGTTTGAAAATCTCCCGTTTATTCGGTAAAGATACAGTGCTTCACGTTGCTCATGGCAAAACGTTATATTTCTCCTTGAATAACTTTCACTCTTCCTTCGCAAGCAACAATAGCTCCTTATTCATTCTCTTTATTTCAGTAAGAGTTTGACGGCACTGCTAATAAGAGAAAATAGCCTCCTTGCCTTTGTTATTTATGTGGCATCGAGAGGACTCGGAACTCTATCCCAAAGCGCTGAGACGTATACTTTTCCTTTGCGATTATATCCGTGTAATTAAACTGATATCAAATCTATGTAATTTTGGTAATCAAAAATGAACTCGCAAACGAAAAGGCTTGTAATCAAATGTTTGCCACGTATAATTTTACATGCAAAATATTCTCTCTCTCTCTCTCTCTCTCTCTCTCTCTCTCTCTCTCTCTCTCTCTCTCTCTCTCAGTATGAAACAGCATGATTTGTGTAGTTTTTTATGGTTATTAAGTAATGCCTTGATAATCTCTATATTTTGCTTTTCCGTATAATAAAGCGCTCGTGCTATCAGCTGTCAAAAGTAAAGGTAATTGAAGGGAGATTTGTAAGTGGACCCAATTGAAAAATGTGAAATGCTGAAGAAGAAATACCGAGAACTATTTATGTGAACATTTTTTAACAAAAAGTTCTCGACGAAGCTCACAGGGATTCAGATCCTTATTGTTAAACCGCCATAAATCCACACGAAGAAATGGATTCATTACTGCACTTTTTGAACTTTTAATTTGGAGTTACATAAATCGATGGAGCGAATCAAGAGCCTAATGGGATTTAATTCTCCGTTTGTGGGTAACGAGTTAGTGGGGACTCGATGTCACAGCGGGGGTGTGGTGGGGGGGGGGGGGAGGAAGAGAAGAAAAGGAAGACCGCTTGCAAAGAGAGAGAGAGAGAGAGAGAGAGAGAGAGAGAGAGGTGAAGGGAGAGAGAGGTAGAGCAATAATAATGAGAGAAATAGACATAGGTAGAGAATGAAAGTTTGGGGGGCGGGGGGCGAGAGAAAACGAAAAATAAGAAGAAAATGAAAACAAGAGAAGTGGATGACGGAGGAAGGGAAAGACTGCGAGACCCCTTTTCACACAATTAAGTTCTTTTCCATTGTCCTTGCACTTTCCCCCACCCTTGCTCCTCTCCTCCCCCCCTCATCCCCTTCCTCTCCTTCCTCCTCTCCATTCCCATTCAGAGGGGACAGCGATGCCCCCATCCACAATCTTGTTAAAGAGCGAGCTCCGGATGAATGGGTGGCTCTGCGGATCATGGGCACGTCGCGTCATCGCTTGTTTATTGGATCTGGTTGTGTGGGGTTGTTTTAGTTGTTCTTTGTTGTGATACAGGGGATTCTTGGTTGTTTATAGTCTTTCCGTGTTCTATGTTGCTTAGTGGAATTTGATATGATGGTGTTTTTGCTGTTTCGTGGTAGAATATCGGTTATTTTATTGGATCTTGTTTCTTGTAGCTGTCTTGATTTTTTTTACTTCTTTGTTTCTTGAGTCCAAATTTTTTTATGCTTCGTGTTCCGTATTTGTTCCTTTTTTCCTTCTTTTGTCAGGTTTTCATTATTGCAGAGAATCAAATTGTCGTTCATTTTAAATTTATAACTGAACAGCAAACTACTCATATTTTGATGTTTTCGCTTTGACCAGATAAACAATCGCTCTACTTGGTCATAATATTCGTCGAGGAGTAATTTTTTTTTGTTCTCTCTATAGGAACCATAGTTCTTCCGCTGTCTCTGTCAGGGTCCCAATGTCTGTCTCAAGGTTTAGATTTGGGTCACGGAAGCTTATGCTCATTCAAGCGGTGGCCACCCATTCAAATATTTCCCGGACCCAGTGATGCTAAACTTTAATGTTTTGTTCATGATTACATCAAATCCTGCGATGACTTTCAACTCGGTGTCATCCAGCGGCTGGCATTTTCGTTAGCTCGTTATTTGAGGCATGTCTGGGTATTTACGCATACCGGGTCGTCATTGTTAAACTAAATAGGCAGAAACATTTGGTAGTCGAGATCCGGCCCTGAGGCGCTTTTCTCTTATTCATTTTTTTTTTTCAAATCTCATTTTCTTTGTACCACGTAAACCCATTATTCAGCAATCAGATGCTTCATTTAAACTGGAATTGTGGAATGGCAGATCTCTTCTGGAGCTTAATCAGGATGAATACTCTCTCTCTCTCTCTCTCTCTCTCTCTCTCTCTCTCTCTCTCTCTCTCTCTCTCTCTGAGTTAATTTTCCAACACTTTTAGCGTTCAAGTATAGAGACTTTAACTATATACTTTATTATGGGAGAAAAAAATTATTTACGTATCTGTATACCGTTAATTTTTCATACTATTGCGAACGAAAACATAACTGGAAGGCTGATTCTTGAAACTGCTTCCTATTTCTATATATATTATATATATATATATATATATATATATATATATATATATATATATATATATATAATATATATATAATCAGTTAAGATTTTAACTACTTGAATCTCTTCGCCCATGCACCCCGTCACAGCATCCCATCGTCGTAGGTCGGCCCAACGAGCTATCCAGATCAATAAGCATTGATGAGCCTTAATTCCAACTGACGCAGGGGTTATTTTGTGACAGATTGCTGATCTCTTTCTCTCCCTATCTGTCTGCCTGTATGTCTGTCTTTCACCCTCCCTTTTGATATCATAACCCCCCGGTGAAGGTTTATTTAGGTTTCTCGGGGTTGGTCTGCGGGGAAGTTGGCCCCTAGGGGCTTTTTTAGGGGGAGGCCGCAGGAGTCTCCTGGGACGGATCCTTTCCCCCTCCGGGTC
>NC_061095.1:11574616-11589616 GCF_015104395.2 Macrobrachium nipponense | reverse complement strand
CAAAGGTTTTTCCGCGGCATCCGACAATATTTAAAAAAAACTTGTCTGGACGCTATCGTAACTTATGAAAGAGTTTTGCATATTCTCCACTCTTTCCTCATCTAAAGTTATGTCATAAGTCCAGATTTTCCTACTGTTCAACGCCTCTAATTTGGTTGACAGCACCGAGTCAGAGGAAAACCTCACGCTCTCCCTTCATAACGGCAAGTACTGCTGAAGTTTGAATTGTCCGTCTTATAACCGTCACTCGTGTGTCTGGTTGGGCCACACTCGCAGAAGACGGAAACACTTGTAGACGGATAGCCGTGTTGCACGCACGCGACGCGCCGCGACGGATTCGGTGGGGCCTTAGCCTAACCCTACTCTTGGTCACATTTACCCAGAATTTACTCTTCTTGCTAGACTTTTCACATTTTAGTAGAGTCTACATTTTCACTTCCCTGTACCTAATTAGTTCTGTACATTCTACGACTAACAACCAATCTGAACAACCAAGTACTTCATTGTAATGTCTTGGCCCTGGCTTTCTGCATCACCCTATCCATAAGAATATAACACCCAATTAGACAAAACACACCCTTGTTACATACCCACTTAATCACCAAACCAGTTACTTTCAATGTACTATTTGACACAGTTTCCTTCCTTCATTGAAATCGCTCCCCTGAAACTCCTGTGGGGTCCCACAACAGACCCTCACACCTTCATCTCACTTGGCTAGCAAATCTCCTCACAACAAAAACATCTCCGCTTGCCAAACACGAGTATACAAGAAACACAGCATACGTCACACATCTTTTGTACATATATTTTCATTCATATTATGTTAAATGTATCATTATTAACATAAGTATTACAATGCCAGCATTTCAGCCATATATACCATCTGTCAACAAACACAAGTGATTGTGTTGTGATCTCTGTTTTGGTTTGCCTCCTGTCAGGCACTACATTTTGCCCACAAGAGCTATTGACTTATCTGTTTGTTGTTTTGATAAATTAGTAAGTTTTTAGACGCTACCTCTTGCTCACACCTCCGCTACATTGGCAATCACAATGATGACCAGCCTAGCCAACCCCAATGATGCCAGCCTTCCAGAGACACCATTGCCGCCACTTCCATACGTCTACCTCCATTCACGCCCTACATCCCAGAGGCTTGGTTTTTCAGGATAAAGACAATCTTCAAATTCCTGCCAGACAACATTTTCGAGCAAGTCACAGGATGGCTAACAGAACTTAAAACCCCTGTCACCTACAAATTGCTTAAGGACCAGCTGAAGTCATCCTTCAGCATGCCACCTGCCCTTAGAGCCAAGAAATTCCTGAACAATGTGGGAACAGCCATAGGAGGTGAGTGGCTATCGCATGTCTACAAACAGTTATGGTGGCTCATAATGCTGCCTGCTACAGTTGGCCAACTTGAGTCAACCCTAGACCTTGTGAGAGAGGTCATCCTATCAAAACTGCCCTGCCTAACAGTGGCGGCCATGTCCAGTGCCTCCACCATGCCTATCGAAGAGTTCGTGCAATTGGTTGACGCATTACACATGGCCCACAAGATGGCAGCACGATTGTCCCAGCAGTCAAACAACGCAGAATCAGACAGCAACTCTGGAGGGACTGGCTGTCCCCATCTGCAAACAAAACTTCCTCAAGCAATGCATCAAGGGGAAGACCAGACAGAGGAAAGACAAACCACCAGGGGAATGTGCTACTTCCATTGGAAATTTGGAAAGATGGCCCACAAATGTAACAACATGCAAGAGGGTTGCGAGTACTAAACGTCAGCGGTGAACAGACCAGTTGCCTTGTAAGAGAAGCTATGCCTGCTCACTACCGTCATTCTTCCGGGTACGAACGCAATGGCTCCTCGTGATTCTTCGTCAGGGACGAAAGGCTAAACATAGAATTCCTTGTCGACACCAGGGCATGCATAGCATTTGTGCCAGCCAGCCCACATGAATGACACAACTCTGCTCCACCCACCAACCTCCATATATCCACCGCCAATGAAGCACCACTCAAGATGTACGGGAAGCAGGAAGGGAATGTGTCATTCAACAGGAAGGACTACAGTTGGACCTTCATCACGACAGACATGACAATAGCGATTTTAGGAGCTGACCACCTTAAAGCACACAACCTGCTAGTGGACATAGCATCAAAACCACTGATCCCAAAAACAACTCCAGCATCATCTCATCAATTGGTGGCAAACAAGCTGCACCACGCTGTCAGTGCAACAGCAGAGACAACAAACAGGCCCCATCACAGTAGCCACCCCACCACCAGAAATACGCCAACTTCTACAAGACTACCGAGAGATTTTCAAAGACGACCTGAAGCACGACTTGACCAAACCAGCAAAACAACATCCAGAACTACATAGAAATGGAAGGTTCAATCCACTCACGCTCCAGATGTTTAACCTCAGAGAATCTCGCCTACACCATACAAGTGTTTAAGGAAATGGCGAATGTGGGAATATGCCAAAAAGCTCCCAGCCCATGGGCACCCCCCCCCCCCCCCACTTCACGTGGTACCAAAACTCGACGGAACATGATAACCATGTGGGGACTACAGGCGATTAAACGTCAAAACGAAGCCAGATAGATACCTGTTACTGAACATAGCAGACATAACCAAGCAGATGAATGGAGCAAAGATCTTCACCAAAATAGACTTGCTGAAAGGATACATTTAAGGTCCCATACACCATCTCACTTGGCCAGCTAATCTCCTCACTACAAACATCTCCGCACGTCAAACGCATATATACAGGAAACACAGCATATGTCACGCATCTTTTGCACATATATTTTCATTCATATTGTTGTCATGATAAATGTATTATTATTACCATATGCATTACAATGTCAGTATTTCAGCCATATGTACCATAGCGTCAGTCGTGTCTTGCATACATATATAATATGTACCTTTCCATCCGTCAACAGTCACAAGTGATTGTGTTGTGCCTCTGTTTTGGTTCACCTCATGTCGGGTACTACATTTCCGCGCTCAAGATCTATTGACTTATCTGTTTGTTGTCTGAATAAATTAGTAAGTTTGTAGACACTGCCTCTTCTTACGCCTTCGCTACACTCCTTTCTTTTACCATACATTCTCAACACCGCAATATTGCACTACTGTTGATTCCAACAGAGCTTTTTCCAGATCCTGGTGTGCCACGCACAACTTTTATCTTTTAAAACTCACATAATTGATCTATAACAATCACTTGATTCAAACAAGTTTTCCTTTTCCAACCCTAAAGCATTCTTTTCCTGTCATTCCCTCAATCATTTTGCGTTACTTTATGTATCAAAGTTCTACCATATACCTTCCTTAGTTATATATTGTCCCCATAATTCGCCGTTATCCGCTCCGCCTTTCTGCAGGGGAATAATTAATCCTTTTACATTTCATTTCAAATCTCGTTCAACAAGATAGTGTAATAAGGTGTCGGAAGACAGTGTGCAACGGAAGTGAACATAAATTTCAAGCCAAAGGTATTGTGCAACAACACGAAGTAGAAAAAAAAAAAAAAAAAAAAAAAAATTAAAAATCCTGGGCAGCCTTTCAGCAGCACCATCTCCTCCGGACTGTAACATCTTACTTATGATTCCTTCAGCTCTTGGTGTTTTTCCATTCGTCAGCGGGTTATTTATATTATATATGTGAAATAAATATATATAAAGAATATATATATATATATATATATATATATAGATATATATATTATATATATATATTATACATATATATATAGTATAAATACATATATATATAGACTATATAGTATATAGCATATTATATAATACATATATATAAATAAGGAGAGTAAATAAAACCGTTTTTGACGAATGGAAAGGCACCAAGAGCTGAAGGGATTACCAGTAAGATGTTGCAGTCCGGTGGAGACGGTGCGGTTGAAAAGCTGCCCAGGGTTTATATATAATGTATATGTGTATATATAATATATATATATGCATATGTGTGTGTATCATTTAAACATTTTTTTATTGTATTTATGATATATTGACATCGAAGCAACTTAATATGTAAACTTTAAAACTTATTTCATAATTGTAAGAATCGGAATTGTCTCTCTTCTTCCCTCCGTCTCCCTCCCCCTCCCCCTCCTTTTGTTAGGTTTTTAAATATTCCCATATTGGTTAAGGTCCGCTATCACCCAGATATATTCCTAACTGTAAACTTCGGTCGCATACAGATATTGTATGCAGCGTAACGTGTGTGCTTTATACTATATCAATATTCCTTTTTGTATCAACGCTGTCATAGTACGCCCTGAGGGGCGAAGTAACGAACTAACCTCGCATACTATAATTATTTAGTATATATATTCATGTAATTGCGCATTTAGACAAGATTATGTCCTTGTCATTCGTTCTGTTCGCTTTGATACATAGGTGTTAGTTCCTGAGCATGAGTATGCGCGATAATTATTTTTTTTTAATTTTCGTAACAACCATCATTAAACGATAGTATTCCTAACAATCGTTCGGTGTCACGCAAAGGCTGCAGCAACCTGCCCTTCGCCACTCGGCGATTCTTTCATTTCCTCCTATCCTGCATTAATAGCCGTAGCTCGTGGCTCTCCGGAATATCTGCTTACGTTCTTTGCCCCCAGCATACTCTACTACGGCACCCGGCATTTTTGTGCCACGAGCTGTAGCGAGAGGCACTGAGTGGTGTTGGGTGAACCTAAACAGACATGGAGTCATTTTGTCACTGATACTTTTTGTATTCGTTGTTGCTGTAAATGGCTTTTTATTCACATTATTTATGTGTTTGTATGAACCTCTGCTGTGCATCTCGTTATACTTTATTTATTTTTTAACGTGAAAATATTTTTTGCTCCAGCTTACGACATAATCTAATCATCAGAGTAACTCGTGTCTTGTAAACAAATGAGGCCTGAGAAAGGGAATGTATTATGGACTTCTCTCAAGTTCATGAAGGTCATTGGAGCACGGTGTGTATGGAGAAGGTTTGGCTGCCTATCGCTTGGTATCTTCAGAATTATACCCAAAGCAGTGCATGTAGAGCTGGGAGAACTTTGAGGTTATTATGATGGGTGGATTTTGGCAGTGCCAAAGTAAAGAAGCAGTGAAGAAGTTCTTAAAACAAATAATAGGAAAACCTACGAGAAGTTGCATCTCTTTCTTATAACCAAGTCGACGCTGTCTCTAATGGGAAGTGCAGGATGCTCTTTAAGCACACCAGTTTCTCCGTTGGACATTGTTATCATTTTCGGGTAAAGATTTGAGAAAGGGAGGGAAGAAATAATATTAAAGGGTTGGCAAAATGACCTTGGGTTCTTTGCATTGTTAGGGCTTTTTACCCGAAGAAATCAGTTTAAACGAAAAGGTTACAAATTGAAAATTTAGTAAGCTAGTAATCATGGTTTACAACAGTGTATATCGTGTACCTGCTGACATATTGGAAACGAGTCTTCATCTAGAGTTTATTAAGAATTCGTAGATATTCCACGACAAATGGAAATACATTATTATTATTATGTAAGGTTCATAGTGTCTAATTTTCATTTTTGGCATTTGATGCTGTCTGAGGGCTTTACTAATGGGCGTTTGCAGCATAGATATAGAGTGAGAGATTGGACATTCACATGACTGTTGCGTGCAAATAGGGTGCCATTGCTATGTGTTGATTCTCAGCAATGGCTGCTCAGTAACTGCATAATCAGCGAGAACAGAGCCACCTCAGGCACTGAATGCTGGGCCACCAACTGTGTTACATACAGAAACAGAATCACAAAACAACAGGGGATTACATATTTTCATTCATGAAAATTGTTATAACTGTGTTGAAGCAACCTTAAATTCATATAGCCTACATATAGGCTAATAAATTAGCATGTAGGTTTATCCTCGGTTGATACGTATAACCATGGTTAAGCCTGATAATTTTGCCTAGGCCTACTGTAGTTTTAAATGTTAATGAAGTGGTATAATGTTATTTACCACGTTATCAATACGTTCTCAAATCTCCTCGTATGCAAGTTACTCAGCTGTCAGAAGATGCCTGTCCCACTGAATTTGATCTGTCAGAACACTTGAAGGTAGTATTTTTCAGTTTTACCCTTATCGTTTTTAACCTAAAGGATACTTCAGATTCATACTACATTATATGTAGCTTTCAAAGTAAACTTTATCAAATAGCTAGTCTATCAGAGTTGTTCATAAAATAACCAAGGGTAGCCTAACTTGGCATAACCTTCAGGAATGCTGATTTTTTCTCTGTCCCTCTCCACAGACTGTGAAATACAGCTCAAGTCCTGTCTGGCTATGAAAGTCCAAGTTATTCTTACAAGCCTAACTTCGACTGTACATTGTAAATAAGTGTGTTGAATTACAGGTCAGTATGACTGTGACATATTACATAGTTTTTTTTATTTGAACCCTTCTGATAAGAATTGCACTTAGAGCTGTACAAATTGCTTCTATGTCTTGGTGCAGATGCTTTGATCTGGCTCTGTACTCTACGTACAGTGTACTCTCCCCCAAATCACAACTGTATTAATATGAATTAATGCAGATTGTAAATACATATATGCTGTAATTAAATAAAGTTTCTCTTATAAGATCTGTGAGTAGCCTTGTTAGTTCAAATAGGCCTTTAAAATGTCTGCAGGTCAGCGTAGGAAGCATGTTGTTAATATGTGACAAGTGAAATTCAGAACTGATTTTTGTCAGTTTTTATATTTTAAGATTTCCTGACAAGAACAAAGAGCGAGACCGCTACCTTACTTGGGTTACAAACTACAGACTGGATCAAGAGCCAAACTATGAATCATGCATATGCAGTCATCATTTTCTGCCAAAGTACATTTTCAAACTTCCGGGTATGCAGGAGCTAAAGTTTCTGCAACAGACTTTGAAGTCCAGAATATGTTAAAAGGCAACAATGTGGCTACCAAAGTTGATTTAGTCAACATCAGTACTGGCAGAGGCACGGTTTATACACCCCTGCAAACTACAATATCAATTGTATCCCAATTAATAGTATCAGGTACAATAAATTTTAAAATCCAATAAAATAATTGTATAGACTATTGAATAGTAACTGTTAGGTTATCAATATTATATTATGCTTCTGGATGCAGCTTAGTATATGGGATGACAACATTGATGATGACAATTATTTTAGCATATTGCTGTCAAATTTTACTGCCTGTCAGTTTGACCCATGAATAAAGAACGATGATAATTAGTTCTACCTATAGAGAGTAAAACGGTAAATTTGTGGTGGAAAGAAAGGCACATATCGTCGACAAATTGGTTAACTTTATTGCTCAAGTGTATAAAGACTACGAGAGACATAATTAATATTTTTATTTTTACATATAGTATAGGTTATCCTTGGTAAATGCTGCAAAGATCATTTACCAATCCTTACAGACTGCCGAGAAAATTTGCTGTCATTGCAGCATGGTCATCATGTTCTCATGGATCCATCTTTGCAAACCTTTATGGCTTAACTGTATAAAAAATATACCCGTAGAAATAATGTTTTTATTTCTGCATAAAGTACATAATGTATTTAGTAAATGGTACAAAAATAATTTGACACTGTTGAAGGACAACCGAGAAAACACGCTTTAAAGAGTACAGTGTTTCCCAATAGATTGTATGAGGTTACGTCATTGTTTACACAATAAACACAGCAATGGCGCCTGGCAATGCATTTCACATTTTTGGGGGTATCGTAGGTTGTCCAATCTCTCCCTCTATATCAATGGTTTTAGTTATGTACTTCACCTCCATTTTGGGTTTTCATCCAGTTTCACCTTTAGATCCTTGTACAGTATTTCATATGTGCATTTCTTTACCTTGTTGCCTTACCACTCTATTTCCCACATTTCACTGCGTAAAAGCACTTGGCTTTTTTAAAATCCTAAATTTCATGATTTATTAATGTAGCCAGGAAACAAAATGTAGTCAGTATACTAAATATACCAATGAGGACAATCAACTGAGTCTGCAAAATGTTCCAATTTACCAAATGTTGTCCTCTTAACGGACAAAATGTATAGGTAGACAAAATGTAGATAGTGAACTAAATGTGCCCCATATGCAAAGTGAAGAAAATATATCCATCATAACAAAATGGTACGATTTGTCATTTATGTAGGTTACATTTATATTAGGTAAATCTTGTATATTGATACATTTAATACGCTTTGACTGTTGGGTTCATTTTGTCCGTAGGGTACATTTTGTCCGCTGGATACATTTTGTCTATTTGGAAATGTTTTTGTCAACTGGCAAAAGTTTCTATTAGGTAAAATTTTATCTGTCGGGGTATATTTCTTCAATTGGGTACAATTTGATCATTGGATACATTTTCCATTGTTTCTCGACATTATATTTCTCGAAGAAAAGACGGAGACTGGGAACTTCATATACTATTACAGGTTCGGAAATAGTTACCAGTTAATTAGAATCAGTAGGTTACGACCTGGTTTCATATAGATCGGCTGATATACTTGCCTCCTTTTTTTTGTGGTAGGTTATGTTACTTTATTTGTTCGTTTTTTTGTTTCACTTTGTGATATAACGATTACAGTTGACGCTAGTGTGCCTTTGCAACACCCGGTGCTCTTAGACATATTTTTAGCATTTGTAATTACAATTGATAATAGGTGGCCTATTCAAATCGCCTTCTGTTTCATTGAATTAATTTTTCTCATATATATAGTATGTGTATATATATATATTATATATATATATATATATATATATATATATATATATATATATATATATATATATATATATATTTGAATTTGCACCTTCACGAAAGTGATGTGCTTACCGTGCACAGGGAAAGCTGCACTAGTGAAAAGAATTAGAAAGTTGGTAAAAGAAAGTTACGAAAAGTCATTGAACTAATGAATCTATAGACAAGACAGGTAAAGAATAGCTAAGAATTTGAATTTTAGAGCTTTAGTTTTGGAGGTAACTAGCAGTGTTACTTTTATTGACGACTTTGAAAATCTGTTGTAAAGATTAGTGGTACAATAATCCAGTTAATAACGCCATTAATTCTAGAGAATAGAGATGTAGGCTTGAATTGGGTGTCGTCATTTTATTGAATCTCGCTGTAATAATACTAAGATTTCAATTTCTATAACAAAGAATTTCACAGAGAGAGAGAGAGAGAGAGAGAGAGAGAGAGAGAGAGAGAGAGAGATTTAGGGGCATTTAAATTTTGACTAAGTGGTTTAACAGGATAACGAAAACTAGTGTTGCTTTTGCCTGCCAGCCCGGTGTTTAAAAGTGGCCTACCATATAATTTCAAAAACTGATTATGATTCAGGCCTTTTAAACTACACCGTCATGTGTATCGAGTTAACATATTTCAATATTTATCATTTCCACTTGGGATCTGTCAGGGCCCGAGGCGCCCAATTTTGTGGGCTTGTGTGCTGAAGAACATGGGCAGGGAGGCTGAAGACGACGTTTCTGCCCATTCCTGTGGTAGGTCATTACTCTCTCTCTCCTTCCCGAGTAACTCGTGAACTTCTGGCATCTCTCCTACTTTTGTGAACAGGATTTTCGAAGTTTTCTCTGATTTGATATCTCGTGAATGTCATGTCATTTCTGCTTTAGAGTAGGAAGTGTCATTATATTTATTTGTTTCTTTATTTGTTTGTTAACGGAATATTCGTCAATTAATTATTGGGACGTTTTCTTTGTCAGAAATAGCGTTCATTCGTAAAAAATGTAGAATGGTGTTGGTGAAAATGTGCTACCCTTTTGTGTAGAATGGTGTTGGTGAAAATGTGCTACCCTTTTGTGTAGAATGGTGTTGGTGAAAATGTACTACCCTTTTGTAGCTAGAATTTCTTAAACTGAAGAACTTTAAAAAGATAGATTCAGTTTATTTCATAAAGAGTTGAGTGATGTTGAATGTGGTATCTTGACCTGCTTTTATAAAGTTTCGGAAATGTTAAAGTTTTCATCTTTCATATGTGTATTTTTATTTTGAAATTAGGATTGGCCTGGTGTTGAAAACATCCTTGCGATCTGGCGGTTTTTATTTTTAATTCTTTTTGGGCGGTGAAATAATACCACTGTATTGTTACAAGCAAGCAAGCAAAGCCTCGCGGACTTCGTCAATCCTCGTGCATTCAGTGCTTTAAAAACCTATGGAGCACCGAAATCTTCCTTGACTAAGCGATCCCTCGACACTTCGGTCCCGGTAAATGAAATGGTTAATTGTCGAATCTCGTGCCTCTAAATTATCATACGAAAACCGCGCGCCTTCAAATCTCGCCCCGGGTAAGGACAGGTCAGGTCTCGTCTGATGGATGGTGTATGGGTGCCCTAATTTCGTGGGTTCTGTCTTTGTGGAGGTTGTGTTCCTTTCGAGGGAAGCTTCGATTCCTCAGGAGAAAGGAGGGTTTCACCTTACCTTAGAAATGGTACAAAATTCATCTTTTGTATAAGTGAAATATATTTCTGTAATCTCTGTTTGAACTATAAAGATATTAAAAAATAGTGCGTTTTTATTTGTCAAGTTGCTTGAATTTTTGAAGAGAGCTCTCTCTCTCTCTCTCTCTCTAGATCTCATCTCTCATCCTCCTCTCATCATCACAAATCGAATATCAGTGAGCATGATTTTAATCTTACCAAATGTGTCGCGGTTAAACAATATACTGGGGAGGATGGACATCTCTCTTCTCTCTCTCTCTCTCTCGCTCTCATCGTCTCTCTCTCTCTCTCTCTCTCTCTCTCTCTCTCAGGTTGTGTCATTGCTAAAGTATGTTTGGGTATAAAATGGTATGCTAATTCTGTTTTTACTTTGGTATTTGCCTTCAAAACTGCATGTGCTATCAGTCTTTCATCTTTTGGTAACTGTTCTAGTTATCTCATGAAAAATTAAGAACATTGACAGAGAGAGTATTACATTGATGGTTTGCGCACTCTCTTGCCCACTTGAACAGTTTCGGCTTAAAATTTATACAGATTTTGCGTTAGAGTTTGTGGGTTGTGTTTGATTCCGGCATCCATGTTTTGTATTATTTATATATCGCAGCATCTTCTTGTTGATTAAGATGGCCTTATGCCGGCGCGGATTCTTGCTCTTAGAGCAGACCGTAATACAGCATCCCTTATTATTACCATGTTGTGAGCGCCGCTCTTCAGGCGGATTTTGTTGACAGGCAAGTTTCTGTAATAGTTTTTAGATAAGATAAATGACTATGAATTTATTTGCTTTTTTATATACTGTAGTCATTTTAACTTGAATTCTAGTTACTTGATATCTAGTGTTCTATATATTCGTTTAGTTGAATTCCAGGAACTTGTTAAATAGGTTTTAATAGTTCTTAACTCGTGTTCTAGGAAAGTACTTTTAAAATTGTTATCTCTCGTCTTGATAACCCTGTACTTAGATTATCTGACGTTCTTCTCTGTTGTTGATGGTGTCTTGTTCTTAGTGGTGTCTTTTGGCATTTTAGCTTGTCCGCTGGTATAGTGGTTAGTGTCATGGCTTGCCGCTCAGTTGCCGCGACTCTGCGTCTGCACCAGGGCGATGAAAAATCACTGGCTCTGTATCATGATCAGTTTCTGCTGTAGTGTGGGGTCTGAGGTGGGAGGTTTCCTCTGTTGAAGTATAATAATAATAATGATAATATGGTTTCACCACCTTACAATCACTTGGTCTGCCAACAGCATGGCAGAGAATTTCCCGGCACAAATTAAACAGAAATAATTAGGTTTCTAAGATCCAAGACCCGCTTATTATTAATTGCTTTGAGTGGCATTGCTATTTGTATTGCATGAATTTCTTTCAGTTTATGTGGAAGCTAATCATATCTTTTCCTTTTTTAAGTTTTGGTAGTCATTATTTATTCGGCTTTTGATTCCCCGATGGTATGTCCTTTCGTCTTGACTATAATCTGCGCACAATTTATTTAAGCTCTTTTTCCTTGGATTTTGAACTCAACCGAAAATTAAATGAAAAATAAGGAAAAGAAAAACCGGTGTAAATATTTATGATCTTAGGAAAGCGTAAAAATAGAAAGTTAAATCCCGTCCATCCACTTTCAGTCTCAAGAGTATATGTATATGTATATGTGGCCTGGCATAAGGTATGTTTGAGCTTCTCTGGAAGTGAAAAAACTGAGGAAAGATTTTCTCCTTGTGAGGCTTCCAAGAGGATGTATTTTCCTTGATCTTAGAATAACATTCGCCAGTCGGCTTGTTTCGTTTATTCTCTATAAAGTAAATAACGCAACGGAAATATTTTTGTGGGCTCGGATTTTTCTTCAGCAAATAAGACAACGTGCATTTTTACGCAGAGGGACTGGTGGGAGGGGGGGGCGGGGGAGTCGTCTCCCCTAGGGAGGGGAGGATCATGGTTTTCTTTCTTTCGTTCTTTTAGGAGTTAGGAAAGGGAATCCGAAAAGCAACAAAGTCTGAAGATTTGTTGTTGCATTCTTATTCGGGAAAGGAGAATTTCTGTGTGGCGCGTTTTGTATTTTCATTTCTGTTTGTTGTTTTTGCAGTTTTGATTAATCTCTGTATACTAGTTCTACGTTATTTAACATACACGACGTCTTTTCTCATTTTTCATTGTTTAACTTGCCATGAGATTCACAGGCGGTGTCCCGGTGTTTTTTCCGGAATAAAATTTTATCAACGTACCTGACAAAGATGACACCTTTGTCACAGGGGTATCTTACATCCCTACCTAATTATTTTTAACTGCATTCTGTAATTAATAGGGTATCTTACATCCCTACATAATTTGTGAATGTATTCTGTATTACGAAAGTGGCATAATTCTAGTAATTATAAGAGTAACACCGACTTCTCGTAGAATCGCCAGCAAACTCAGAGGAATGTTTATCGGAGATATAATGACGTAACTTATGACGTCATTAACTTGCCTCCCTCTCGATGGATAATTCGCTATTCGTGAAAAAGTCTCGACCTCCGGCAACAATATGCCATGAGGTCGAGTGCTAGAATCCTTGAAGAAAAAGGTTTTCAACAAGTAATCCGAGAATTACTTTCTATCACTATTTCTTAATTGAAAAATTATATCATTAGAAAACAATTAACAAAGTGAAGAAAACTTTGGCATTCGTCGTAACTCTTTTGATATTTTTCCTATGACAGTAACGATCATTGTAATAAATAGACAATTGCATAGGATTAGATTGGATTATAGAATTTAGACTTCAAGCCAAGCACTGGGACCTATAGAGGTAATTTAGTGATGTAATATAACCCATGATTTTTTTTTTTTTTTTTTTTTTTTTTTTTTTTTTTTTTTTTTTGTAAAGGAAGTTTTAATGTTGCTCCGCAAGTTATATTTTACTAAGAAATCAACAACTATTGCTTTATAGAATATATATAATTATCTTTCTGCACCTTATGGAAGTCAACAAATGACGAAAACTTGGTAGCCTTGGATGTCCGGGTGTACTCCTTACCCAAAAGAGGGCCGTATTATTCATTTACCTGTTCAAGCTTACTTAGGGTTTGCCACGGCCCTTCTCACTTCTAAACGATTGTGCAAGTCGAATCACAAAAGCTGTCCTGCAGCAACCACGGGGACAATGACTTATCATAGCCGCCATTCTTGAAGTCTTGACAAGGTACGAATATTCATTCAGAATTTCAGAGACAGCCGTTTGTCGTCATCACCTCGTGGGAGGAGTCGGGACGTCATATGTTTACGTCATGTATAACTTTTGAACCCATGCATTAGTATGTTCCGCCACTGGCTTCGGCTGCTTTATTTTACTCTTATGAATATACTTTCTTCTAATATAAGTGATGAAGAATGCTGCTGAAAATTAGGTAAGGATGTAAGGTATACTATGGCTAAGTAATATCTTTGTCAAATGCAAAGAAAAAAGTTATTCCGGAACTATGGAGAGCATCACTAATTGCAAAAGTTTTAGTTCACAAACTTTAACATCATGGTAAAAGTTTAGCATACGTTAGTATTAAGAGGTATGGTAATGTGAAATTGAGATATTAGTGATCAGAAAATAGATATAATTAGGATGCACTATAAAAGCTATTCTTAAAAGGTAAATTATGAAATATAAATTATTTTGAAAACTAAGATAGTGATACCTCAGAAAACCTTTTACTATCAGTATTAATACCTCTTAAGTCAATCGATGGAGTGTTGCTATGCTTCTCCTCTCAATAAATTAACTTGTTTTTTTAATTCAAGTGGTCTGTATCTGTTGTATTTCAAGAGATCTTCAGCGTTCTATTCGTTCATTTGTTCTCGGCGTTTTTTGTCATTTACCTTCAGTTTTCCCCATCCTATTTCAATTCGACCAATGAATTTGCAATATTTTGAACTGCCATACATCTTCTGTCGTCTCTTGCTTTTTCGACTTAGGTCTTGAAAACATATTTAAGAAGGAAATCCATAACTATAATTATAGTAAAGTTCAGCGCCTTCAACATAGTTTCCAACTGTTCCATTTCTCTCACGCCCAGTTCTCAATCCTGTTTCAATTAATGAAACAACTTTTCCCTTCTGTCAACGATTTAGGCGTTAAGTCTATTTGAATGCGTTCCTGAATGCTTTACCGTCAGTCGTAGGAGCCTGTCTGTTAGATTCAAAGATGTTTTAGCAGACAGGTCTTCAAGCTTGGTTGTTTTCCTCAGATTGACTATTCTATTTTTTTTCTTAACGGGCATAGCAATGACGTCCAACTGCGTTGTCTGCTCTTAACATGGTTTCGTACGCAGTTTTGTCTTCCACACTGAAGTTTGCCCGCTTAAAAATGAGTTTGATAATTATGCAGTTATATCTTGTGGATATTTTATATGTAAACGTTTATACCTTTACGTAGTTTGATATATAGATGGTTTCATCTCTCGGGAAGACATGGATATGATGTTGAGGTGTCGAGAACTGACAGTCTCAGCTGATTGCCCCGTCAGTTTTTCAGCAGCCTGTAGTACT
>NC_061095.1:11567116-11572116 GCF_015104395.2 Macrobrachium nipponense | reverse complement strand
GAATTAATATATTATCTATTTGTTCTCTGTGACCTATGGAATGTGAAGAACAGAGTAGAGGCGACGACCCGAGAAAGCTGATGAATGAGTTTCTATGGGTGGCGTGAGATAAAACTGCTTAGTTAGACAAGTCAATGTACTGAGTTTATGAACTCTTCTCAAAGTGCCTTTGTGAAACTGGTTGCGGCCAGTAATCGTGAGGCGTTAACGAACTGTGTGTTCGTATGTGCGTGTGCTCCTCTTTCTGTTAATAATGTTGAATACCCGAGTCTATGGGGGATTTTGATAGTGGCGTCTTCGAGAGGAAGGCAGAGCCACGATGGCGGTGCCTAAGTGTTTTTGGGAATAGTGAGTGAAATAGTCCGGTTGCTTGGGTGAGTGTTGAAGTACTTTAGCCAAAGACTGGCTTGTTACCTATTTGTCATTTTGTGGTAATATCTGATTGTTAATCTCTAATTGTTAATCTTGTGTGTGTACTTACCGGGATGTGTTCTGTGTCTTTGAAACAGACGGTTCTGGCAATGAGGAGGGACAAAGAGTTCCCAGAGGGGTGTAGACTTTTTGGTGACTGCCATTACTATTAGACATTTTACTGTTGGGGTTTTTTGAGTTAGTCTGTAAGACTTAATTTCTTATTTATTCATTGTTAATAAATTTTTATTTTGATGATGCAACTCTCTCATTTTCATTACCTGTTAGAATGGAGAGAAAGAGGTGGAGAGTGGAGAGAGAGAGATTGTTTAGAGAGAGAGAGAGGAGTTGCCGAGAGAGAGAGAGACAGAGAGAGGCTTTGTGTGTGTTGGTTTGCCTGACGTTCGTGCTACACGCTTACCTAATGAAAAATGCGGGAATCTCCCCATTACATATATATATATATATATATTTATATATATATATATATATATATATACGTATATATATGTATGTATGTGTGTATAGGTAAGTGTGTGTACACACACACACTATAATTATTTATATATATATATATAATATATATATATATATATATATATATTATATATATCTTAGTTCCTGATGTAATTTTTAATGCAATTACACCTAACTAAATATATATTCATGCTTGTATTTTAATGCAATTACACCCCTAACTTAAATTAGAATATTTTCAAATGTTTGGTTAAGCAATTACACCTAAATAAATATCTCCCCAAATGCTTGTTTTTAATGCAAATTTACCACCTAACCCTAATCACATCTGAAGAGATGTGCAGGTATACTCCCTCTTTTGTCATTCTGTCGAGATGATTATCAGCGTAAGAATTTGGCTCGTTCGATTTTGGAAAAAAACTCAACAGTAATAATGGAGTTTCTTTACTTTAGCAACGTACGGAATAAGAATGTGTTGAGTCTGTATAGTGTTAGCCTAAATGCCTATAAAAGCTACCTTTAATTTGAATTTTTGTTAGCTTAACTTTTTTATTTTTTCTTCAGCTGTGTAGGTTGGTTTGACATCACTTCAGCTGTCACCAGCTGTCATTCGTCTTTGTGTCAGTACGCTTCAAGGTCTACTCCACACAGTGTGATCATCCATCAACTCTTTAGTCTGTCCTCTGGTCTTCCGTCTATCTTCCCTTATCGATTCCACGCATGTTTTTGCATGGGGACACACTTTTCATGATTCATTATAGACTGCATTGAAAGGTCTGTGCAGTATTATTTCGTACTTCCTTATCTTCGAGTTTCTCCAATTTTCACTCTTTCTTTTATCTTAAAATAAAATAAATCCTTTCTGTCAGCTTCATGAGACCTGGGAATTGAGTTGGTGGTTTGGTTAGATTATTTTAATTCACCCCGGTTTGGTATGTAACTTAATTTTCTGTCTGATATCAATTTTCACTCTATCCTGCCAATTATGTTTAAAACCATAATGACACAAAGCCTTTTTATAATTGTTGTCTGTGGCCGCTGACAAATAACATCTCGTAATCCAGAAAAGCCATGAGAAGGGGCTTTCTATATTCCGTACACTTTAGCAAAACATGTCTTAACGCAAGTATTTGATATGAGCAGCCCTGCCTTTTCTAAAATCAGCGTGTCCATCTCTAAATTTTTTTGTTAATTTCTCTTTCTGGCTTATTAAGCAGAAGCGTACAGGGTATTTCATCACAAGAGACGCAAGTTTAACCAAAGTTTCCATATTAATGCGACGGAATTAATTGTGGGTTCAGTGTCTGTTCCTTGCTAATTCCAGTAACCCCATTGTATATTGGTTTGAACAAAGGTCATCCGGCAGGTGTCAGAAGTTGATGTCGAGGTGACAGGACAAAACACTAACCATATCCATCGTATGATTACCAGAGAGGAAAGTCACAATTTTCAGTTATTATGGTTGTGGCCTTGACCCAAAAAGGTGTCTGCCTGAAATTAGGCAGTAGCTGGGCCAGTAAAACCAGTATTGATTATCTAATTATAAATTTACGGTTTTGACATCCCGTTAGGGTGCTTTGGTTAATTTAATTTAGAGAAATTCCAGCTTCCCGGGTGTTCTGTGTGATCTGGTTGTGATAATCATGTTCTGGATAGGCTGGTTCAAGTATTTTAGTCTCCTTAACTTATTTTCAATAAATAATAATATCTTCCAATTCCTCATTCATCCTTTTGATAGCTGTTATGTCAGGAAGTGAGAGCGGAGGTGTTACTTGCAGTACTGAAAGTCATGTTTTCAAGCGACCATTACAATTAAAATTTTGTTTGTAAATCATGTTTGGTATGACACAATGCTTCAGAATTTCCAAGAGTTTCGTTTTGTTTTTGGTCTAAATTGTGTATAGTATATACAAAACTTATTTCCGATTTCGATGACAGTAGTTTTTTAACGCCAGTTCACAAAACCAAATAATCAGTAAATTAGTCGAGAAGTCAGAAAAGTTATTCCTTTGTAATAACGTTATCATACTTCATTTATAGACAAGGATATATGTCCTTCAATTAAATTCTCTCTCTCTCTCTCTCTCTCTCTCTCTCTCTCTCTCTCTCTCTCTCTCTCTCTCTCTCTCTCTCAAATTTTTATAGTGGATGTTTCAAATAAGCTATTAGTCAATCGTGTTCCTTAATCCTTTTGAATTGAGTACAAAATTTGTTGACTACCACGCCTTTATTGCTATCACCTAATTTTAGTAACGTTTGATCTGTTCAGTGTGTGTACGAGGAACTACCATACACCATCAGACGCCTTCAGCATAAATGCAAGTCTGTACTAGTGTCGGGACAGAGGCCTGAGGCCAGCAACTTCGTATCCTTGTACAAACACGATGCGTAGAGAAGCTTGTCACTAACCTTATCTGTAACAGTCTTGAAATGAGATTGCCTTTTGGAGGGCGGTGCTAGATTTTGAAATAAACAGCGATGAGGTCACTAACAATATCTCCCGTAGGGGGATAGGGCCGTCAGTGCACCTCATTTGGTACAATTTAGGCATTACTTAATGTTTTTTGCAGCGTCCATTCGGCCCCTAGCTGCAACTACTTTCATTCCTTTTACTGTACCTCCTTTCATAATATCTTTCTCCCATCTTAATGTCTACCGTCTCCTAACAATTGTTTCCCAGTGCAACTGCGAATTTTTCCTCCAGTAACACCTTTCAACCCTTTTAATGACAATTTCCGTTTCAGCGCTGAATGGCCTTAGTTGCTCCAGTGCTTGGCATAGGGACAAATCTTATATATATATAAACTAACATTATTAGCTGGTAGGTGAGAAATGTATACAATTGGGTTGTATAGTGAAGAGAAAAGTAGTCCCAGATCATAATTAGCTATTCATGATAAATCAAATTTAAATGGCCATTCAACAAATGAACATAACCTTATTAGTGCTATTAATAATTAGATATGTCTAATTGTGCATGACATTTGATGAACTGCATCATGCAAGAGGATATGCTGATTGTCTCAAAATATAATGTGCATTAAATGGGACGACAATATGAAAGCTTCATCTAAGTCTCGCTTAATTTGGTTTTAGTTATCCGGAATACTATACTTTTTGGTTTCCTTTTTGGACCAGTCTCTCATATTCTTTTTAGCCCAGCGCAGATACTGGCATCGTTGTGAAAGTTACGCATTCCATCATTTTGAAGGAGATTCTCCAATTTCAGGTGAAGTGAATTACTGCTGAAAAAATGATTGCAGGTGACGAGTTTGAAATCATGATATTCTGAGAGATATTCATACCTAATTTTTGGTCTTTTTGTGACCCCGTGACCTTCGAAGTAGGTCTGTCGTAATCGTTCGGGTCATCAATGGGGAATCACGGGACAAATTTCCGCTAAATGAAAACGTTTGATGAAAATTCATGAGAATAGTCAAGTGTATAATGATAATGATTATAATACGTACGGAAACAATAGACTTCACCATAGCGATAGCGAAGCTTAATAGTGAATAATAATGATATTAAAGTAGAAATAAGAAAGGTGGTGGCTAATTGGTGGAATGATGAGGGGAGGTGGGGAAGGGAGGGGAAGGTTTCGCGGTCTGGAGAAACTCCTCCCCCTCCTCTTCCTCCTCCTCCTCCTCCTCCCGTCTCCTTTCCACCCTCTCTGCTTCAACCCCTCCTCCACCTCCTCCTCCTCCTCCTCCTCCTCCTCCTCATCCTCCACCTCCCCTCTTCGCCGCTTCGACGCCTGGGGCTCCTCCCGAGCCAAACCACCGTGTGGAAAATTAGGAATCGGTCGGTCGGTTTGCAACGCTCATTAAAAGGGGAAATGAGAAGAAGGAGAGAGAGAGAGAGAGAGAGAGAGAGAGAGAGAGACGCGCTCACTCTTTCTCTCTCTCTCCTGCTAAGAACTCTCTCTTTACTACCTATTCACATATTCGTTTATTGTCAGTTCTACAGATTTTTTTTTTATTTTTTTTATTTTTTTTATTTTTTTTTTTTCATTTTTTGACAGTCTTCTTCTTGACATGTTTTGTTTAGAGTCGTCAGTCTTCCTTTCCTCCTTGTTCATTTCTACATTTCTTCATTTCGATGTTCATGTT